>NC_134365.1:169588076-169891676 GCF_035582795.1 Mycteria americana | reverse complement strand
TTGGTTCTTCTAATGTTGCAAATCAGAATAAATGGTTTGCAAATCTTGTGACATATAATTTCAGGATGATGATCCTCCCTTATTCTTCTAGTAATATGTTTCATTGCTTTAATCAAGGTACATTAACCTACTGTAACCTCTAGCATCAAACTACCTTATATGGCATATTTTTCTCCCACTCTGCAATTATAATGGGGTTATAAAATTACGGCAGAACAGTTAGTGGCTTAGATGTGTGGGAAGAGGTACCTGAAGAGAAACAAACAACTTCCAGTCTATTGGAACAGAGCAATTAATCACAATTCACTGTACTTTTTTATGCATAATTTCAAACTGCCAGACTCAATTGAATACCATGATCACCCACCCCAGGAGCTATTGACAATTAAGGAAATAGCAATAAGAATACTAAGAGTGATTTAGTGAAATAAATAAATAGGATAGGATAGGATAGGATAGGATAGGATAGGATAGGATAGGGTAGAATAGCATAGAATAGAATAGCATAGCATAGCATAGCATAGCATAGCATAGCATAGAATAGAATAGAATAGAATAGAATAGAATAGAATAGAATAGAATAGAATAGAATAGAATAGAATAGAATAGAATAGAATATTTCAGTTGGAAGAGATCTAAAATGATCACCTAGCCCAACTGCCTGACCACTTCAGGCCTGACCAAAAGTTAAAGCAAACTATTAAGGGCATTGTCCAAATGCCTATAAAACGCTGACAGGCATCGGGCATCGATCAGCCCTCTAGGAAGACTGTTCCAGTGTTTGACCACCCTCTCTGTAAAGAAACGCTTCCTAACATCCAATCTAAACCTCACCTGACACAGCTTTGAACTATTCCCATGTGTCCTATCACTGGATACCAGGTAATATCCTAAATAAATAAATAAATAAATAAATAAATGTTTTCTTCTCCTACAGCGGTTTACATTCTAAGTATGAAAGATGAAGAAACTCTTCCAAGAGATGGAATGGAAAAATGCATTTCAGTAAAGCAAAAAAAGAATCTAGAGATATCTTTTCTACCTTCCACCTTGTGTTACTTTCTTGGCAGTGAGCTTTCAGAACAGTTTACCTTAGAGGCATTTGACTTCTTTTTATATTTAAGTATTTATCTTTCTACCATGTCACAAAGAGAGGAGAATTTCAGAAAAAGAAATAAACACTGCAGTTGGAATATTACTTAAGTCTCTCTAGGGGATTAAGAATGAAGTTACCATATACCTACAGAGCTCGTTATTTTAAGAGTTCATGCATTTCATTTTCCTGACTTCTACATTTTCGATACATAGCCCTGCTACAAAGCAGTTTTCTAAATATGATCTCCATATCTTATTGTGTGAGATGTGCAAATTTTAAACTGTTTCAAAGACTCCTTTTATATTAAGCTCACTAACTATGGAGAGGCTGGGAAAGACATTAGATGTTAATGGCAATAAAAGTAGTGAAGCAGAAAGTGACTGTCATTCTGACGAAAGCAATACATGAAACTTGGTATCCTACAATACCCTAATTATTATTTATGCAACCCCCATAGGTGTATGAAACATGTCATAGACAAATACAAATGACAGCAGCATTAGCAACACACAAAGTAGGTAACTAGACAGCAGAAAGCTATCATCTGTTTCTCCAGGCAGTGACAAAGGCCCCTAATGACTCAATTCTACATCTCCATGCCTTGCTATCCCTTGAAAACGATAGCTTGGAGGGCAAAACAGCTAAAAAGCAGTCAGGAAAATACTAGGATTGGGTTTTAGTTTTTGTTTGGTTTTTGTTTGTTTGTTTAAATCTTTTCTTAAATACTCTTATGACTGCTTTGAATAGTCATGCTTCTCTTTGCAGCAGTGCTCTTTATCTCCCTCTCTGTGGAGATAATTACTTCAGTCCTCCAGAATGAGGAAGGCCCTGTTTGGAACAAAAGTTCCAATCGCTGAACTAGGGACTGAATTACTTATAAAAAGTGGACATAAGCATCTGGTAAATTTTGAAAAGAAAACAGTTCTTATGACATTTAGTGACCCTCTTAGTACACTGGACTGGTTCTTCTTTCTGCCTTTCTTGCTGGAGTGTTTAAAGGAGGAAGCTGAGAAAAGCCCTCATTAGACTTAGAAAAAATCTCCAATTGGTTCTTTGATCTTGGCTTAAACACAAGTTATATCTCACTTAAGCTGAAGTTTACCTTCATTAGAAAACATGTAACCCAAAGTTACCTGTGTCTAGTAAAACAAGAGTCAAAACCACTGCTACGAGCACCTTCAGATTCTTCTTTCAATTTTGGAACTAAAAACTAACAACTTATTAAATTTCTTAATTGGAGCTGGCTGGCTATAGTTAAAATAGATTGCAGTAGTGGGGAGACATATATCTGTATTTATGTTTATAATTGTATTTCTGTGTATGCATGTGGGTGTGTGTATGTGTGTACTTATATAATGCAACTAATTTCTGATTTAACCATGCTTACGATGAGATGCCTCAATTGTGGATTCTTTTATTCATTACAAAAAAAGCCAAAGATTAGGTTTAAATTCTTAAAAGCTTGAGATAGTTTCTGTTTTTGCAGGATGTAGAAATAACACCTGCAAGGTTTGGACTCGTAGTCTGCAAACTGGAAAAAATTGCACAGTAATTGTCTTGGTAATTCCAAGCACGAGCACTGGCATGTGAAGACTGTTCTTTCAGAAAGGATGTTGCCTTTCTTAAATACATACTGATTTACAAGACTATAGGAAGCCTTTTTTCTTACTTGAATTAGTGCAAAAAGTTGCATTTGTGGCACACTTATGGAACAGATGAGCAATATCTATTGGTCTTCTTAGTGGATATACAACTTTTGAAAGAATAGTTTTCCTCTGCCATATTACAAAAATATATTGTATTTTTCTCATAACAGAAGCTGCCCTTCTATACAGTTATAAGCATGAGTATAATAAAAGAAAGTTAAACTGATAGCTCTTAAGAAGGACAAAACTGTATTGGTGAATAATTCATAACCATTTTCTGAAATTAAACACTAGCATTTGCTATTTTGCTTAGGCAGTGATTAATTTGAGCTTGTCTGAGTATGGGATTTGTCCTGAATTTCTTGTAAAATGCTGACACTATAAGACCATAAGAAACATTTGATCAGATATGGAGCTCATAAAAAGCTTAGTTTTGCTTTTAAAATGCTCAGCTTGCCCTAGTTGCAGTCTGCTTTGCTTGTTTTCTATTTGTTTGTCTGCATTTTTTTACTTAAAATTGTATTGATCAACTTTTTACCAAAGAAAAGTAATCTATTTTCACTCCAGTAATTAATGGGACAAAGAAAAGTTGGAAGTATGTGTTGGCTAGTTCTTGTCTTTCTCATTAACCTTGAAGAAAGAGTTTTAAGTAGTCATTTTCCAAGCAAGGATTTATAAAATAATGTTCTTTAATAGGCCTTCTTAAAGAAAATAAATTATTTCTTTTGAATAAATAATTTAATGTTTCAGTTCTCTTTATACTTCTAGGTTTACTAGATCAGAGTATCTTTCAGGTTTTACTTATTTACAGACTAACAAATAAACATACCCTCCATTCTTAAACAGAAGTTGTGAAGGTTTTTGATAGCTAAATGCAGTTAGTAACTGTAAAAAATACTTCTGTGAGTAGTGAAATGACATAAAAGTAACAACACAGAATCCCTATGTCAAACAGCTTTTATCAAATCAATCACTAGCTCCAACTCAGTACTGAGAAATGGGTAACTTTCCTGAAAACACATATTCCCATATATATACATACATATTTATTTATGCGTTTGATAACAATCACTAGACAGTGGGAAATAAATCACTGTCAGATACATAAAAAGCTAAATCAAGTCATAATCAAACCTTATTTTTGAGAAAAAGGAAACCAAAGACGAATTGCACAAAGTATGCATTCTTTTGGCAATGACATCTACTTGAAAAAGAGTGTTGAATATAACTTTTAAAACCCCCTTTTCTTTAAAGGTTTACCACACAGTATAAATACTAGAAAGCTTATGATACCAAATAAATTATCTAAACCTATGGCACATTAAAAAGAGTTTATTTTGCTTCAGTATTTTTGCTTCAGATTTTCCAGTCAGCAGAATATTAGTTAACTCTGTTTTTTATTTCTCAGTGTGAGCAGCAGAATCTCGCCTTGCCTTGCCTTGCTGTTCTTTGCCTTGCCTTGCCTTTCTTGCCTCACCTGGCCACTCCCCCCCAAGATCACTGACATTTCCCATCAGAAATCAATAAAGACTGTCAATCAACTTTTCTCTAGAGAGAAGTATACCATAGTGTTATAGGTGGAGTTTTATGGGTTTGGAGTAGAATGGGCATTATGGTTCTCTTTCCCTGCAAAAAGGTTTTCCATGACTTAATTGACTAGATGTAAAAGAAGCAACAAGTAATAGAAAGAAGCATTAATCATACTAATTACACTTACTCCAATCTATTAAGAATGGAATGAAAACCTTTTGCAAGGAACATCAACCAGTATTTTGGGTTACTGTAGAGAAATTAAGTATCCTCATACCTTACCCATAGATCGGGCAAGTAAAATTATTTTTTCTAGTACACTTAATAATGAATTTCTACATTTTTAAGTAGGTGAAGGGAATTAAAGTTTTAGAAACTTGATACTGGTCATTGTTTATTAACCAGCAAGACATAATAAGCCATCTGACTTTGTCTATACCACTAAATAATAAACGGACAGATTCTTAGGCCAAGCGGCTTACATCCATAACGTAGAGGGCTAGCATCCCCTGGCACAAACTAGCCATCCACATTACATGGTTTTTGGGCTTGTTTCTCATCTGGTGGGTGAATCAAGGCTTAATTAACATTTTTTATGTGAATGATTATTTCAAAAAAGATTTTTTCCTAAATTAAATATATCTGAAATAATATGAGGGCTTTGTGATAGCTTTCAGAGTAGACTTCTACGTGAAATGGAGGCCATGTGTCATAGGTTTTGAAGTGTGGTATGAGTCTGTGTGAGGATGCTGCCTTTTCAAAGTACAATGATAAGATGCAAGATCACTGGGTTGGCAGAGAAAGGAAAGTCTGGTGCTTGTGTATGCAGCTTTTTGGGAGCAATCCTTTAAGTGAACTATTGCTAGAACCATGCCACATCATTACATTAGACAAAAGCAGTTGGTGTCACTCAAAAGACATTTGAGGAACAGTGGAGAGAAGTTTCAGACAAATCTTAGGGTGAGATTCAGTTTAGGTGTGTACCTGCCTAGATGTGTAATCTGCCATTAAAAGTAATGAATATCAGTTGCTCCATGTAGTTGCCAAATAACAGATGTCTTGCACGATCTGAGAGTTCCTAGAGAGTCTGACACGCCTGTGGGGGGCAAGCAAATAAAGCAAAAGATCTATGGGACATATATGCCCTTCTGCAGGAGCATTGGGACCAAGAGAAATATCATAATACATTTCAAATGCAATAGACAACCGTTTTTAAGAAAGCAAATTACAGCCCTGCCTGCCATTGTCTGTGATAGAAGCTTAGACACATAGGTCACATGCAAAAAGCTATATTCAGGAATTCAGAAAGTGCCAATGGACAATGAAAATAATGTCAAGGGATTCTTCTGAGCTCCTTCACTGAAAATTTAAGTATTGTAGAGAATTGTGAATGAGATGTAATTGGAGCTGAGTTTCTGCAATGTACTTCTCCACTGTATAAGTTCCCAGGGTGACTCCATAGCCACTAGTGTCAGGGGATCAGATATACTCTGAGGGCTCCTTTCTTTGTTTTTCTGCTTACTTTGTAAGTGAGTACTTAGCTTTGTACTGAAGAACTTCACCATTTCTTTTGCTAGAATCAATAACCTATGTTGTCCAGCATTAATATTCTATGTAGCCATCTTTTAATTATTTCATTGTTCTGGAATAAGACACTATCCTCCTCTAGCTATTTATAAAATGGTCAAGGACATTTTTTTCTTAGAACCTCTTCACTCCTAAGGGAAGAGATTATTGCTTTGATGTAAACAAATGCCTAAATACACAGGGTACTTTATTGAGAATTTTTTTCCTACAGATTCTGTATATTTACAAAAATTTCCTTATGTATTATGATGTGTCTACAAAGCATTCTTCCATACATTTTTCATCCCCCTCATTACTAACATTGGAAGTTTCACGATGAGACTGAGATTCATTAGATGGATTTTTCTCTGATGAGACAAGGGAGAATAAATATGGAGGTGATCTGAAGGATGCTGATGCTGAAAGGGACCTTGTTTTTTAGAGGCCATGGAACATGGGTGCCTAGGAAGCTGACAGAGGTGAATGGTCACGGATTGCAGGTGTTGCAGGTGTGGGGTATGTCCAGGGGTTGGGGAGCTGTAGGCCTGTGTAATCTGTTTTAGTTAAAGAGAAAGGATGAAGTAGATGATCATCATCCATATAGCTGAGCATGATGACTTCAGAGACTTCTTGGGGATGCAAACCAGCAGCTCACTTAGGGATCTCCTTAAGTTGACAAGACCTTGAAATAGCAAAGCCTGTGGATATGGCTTGGACGATAACTTTCATCTACAGTATATGCATGAGTAATGGCTACAACTGAGCAACTCACGCTTAGGGTCCTTTTTGATTTAAAGTGGAGAAATAGGGATTTTTAGGACATGGATTTTCCTGACGTATTTTAGACATCCAAAAGAGGAATTCTTTTGTAGAAATTCTTATTTTTCTTCAGTGAATAGATAGCAAGCTTAAATATACATGTCTGCATTATAAAAATCTACATTTGTTTAGCTGAGTCTCACCTTAGAAATGGACAGCAGTCAGTCTGCTCAGACTGGATGCTATTACCATATGAAAAAAGTTACTGTTTCTGTAAAAGTTATAATCTAGAAGTGTGGAAGCTTTCTGACCCATCTTTTGCGGCTTTAGCAGTCCACAACTGCAGTTGACAGGAAATAATATTTCATCAATATTGTGATCATATATAAGGGCCTTCAATAAGTCATTAAACAATCTGATACTCTCCAGGAAACACAGATTTTTATCTACTTCATTTTGTGAAGGAATGGACCAAAAAGAAGCTAAATTTGAGGGAACTGGTCTTTCCTTTGCATTGGCTAAGTAGGAGTCACTCTGTTTTACTCTTTCGTCTTAACCTCTGTTTCCAGCATATCTTCTTACCTTTTTCTTTCCTCCCAATCTTTTTAAGTTTTATCTGTATTCTAACATGTGTTTACACCAGAATTTGGTGTAAACCAGCTCTACCACCACTGCTTTGCCTCATAACAAGTCTATGAAAATCATGATCTAATACAACTGTTTTAGAGGATATATCTATACTGCAAAATAAGAAGCATGGTCAATCCCCTCCCCCATGAATAAGTGGCACTGACTTATTCGTGGTCACAACGTTTTGGAATGGACGCTTGTAATGCAGATTTCTGTTTGAGATAGCTACTTGGAGTAATACAAAATAGATACGAGGATTGACCTAACAACTAAATAATGTTGAAGAGATTAGGTGAGCAGTGATGAAACTCAGTCCCTAGTTCCAGTTAGTCAGCAGTACAAACATACTGAAATAGTACTTTGGAAAGGGGTAATACCTACAATGCTGTACTAGTTACATTGAAAACTTTGATGCTGATTTAATTCTGCTAAAGCATGTCAAATCTTTGTTGATTTTTTTTTAATCATTCTAACTCCTAGAGCATAGTCATCTTTCCCACAAAAATCTACTTAATAGAAGCACAGAATCATAGAATCATAGAATACCAAGTTGGAAGGGATCTCAAGGATCATCCAGTCCAATCTTTCTTCGCAAAATCACAGTCTAGACAAGATGGCCCAGCACCCTGTCCAGCCGAATCTTAAAAGTGTCCAATGTTGGAGAATCCACCACTTCCCTGGGGAGATTATTCCAATGGCTGATTGTTCTCATTGTGAAAAATTTTCCTCTTGTGTCCAATCGGAATCTCCCCAGGATTAACTTGTACCCATTACCCCTCATCTTTTCCATGTGACTCCTTGTAAAAAGAGAGTCTCCACCTTCTTTGTAGCCACCCTTTAAATACTGGAACATGGTGATAAGTTCTCCCTTAAGCTTTTTTTTCTGAAGGCTGAATGAACCCAGTTCTCTCAGCCTTTCCTCATATGGCAGGCTTCCCAGTCCTCTGATCATCTTTGTGCCTCATCTCTGGACCCTCTCCAGCCTGTCCACATCTTTTTTGCATAGCGGGGACCGAAACTGAACACAGTATTCCAGGTGTGGCCTGACAAGCCCTGAGTAGAGTGGGATAATGACTTCTTTATCTCTGCTGGTCATGCCCTTGTTGATGTAACCCAGCATCCTGTTGGCTTGCTTTGCCGCAGCACCACACTGTTCATTCATATTGAGCTTGTTGTCCACCAGGACCCTCAGGTCCCTTTCTACAGAGCTGCTCCCCAGTCAAGTAGATCCCAGCCTGTGCTACACTCCTGAATTATGTTTTCCCAGGTGTAAGACCTTACATTTGTCTTTGTTGAACTTCTTAAGGTTCTTGTTAGCCCACTCTTCCAGCCTATCCAGGTCTTCCTGCAGGGTGGCTCTCCCTTCTAAGGTGTCCACTTCCCCACTCAGTCTACTATCATCGGCAAACTTCATCTGGGTACACTTGATCCCATCACCCAGAACACTTATGAAGATATTAAACCGCGTTGGGCCCAATATCGATCCCTGGGGGACCCCACTTGTGACAGGTTGCCAGTTTGAAAAGGAGCTACTTACCACCACCCTCTGGGTTCAGCCTGTCATCCAGTTCCCCGCCCACTGCACAGACCACTTGTCTAGACCATAACACAACAGTTTCTCTAGGAGGATGTCATGGGAAAACGTACCGAAAGCCTTGGAGAAATCCAGGTAGACACTGTTCACCCGACATCAACCGAGCAGGTTACTTTGTTGTAGAAGGCGATCAGGTTTGTCAAGCACGATTTGCCCTTGGTGAATCCATGCTGGCTTTTCCCAGTCACATGCTTCATTTGGCTTGTGATAGCTCCCCAGGAGGATTCATTCTATAACTTTCCCAGGGACTGAAGTAAGACTGATGGGCCTATAATTTCCTGGATCCTCCTTTAAGCCCTTCTTGAAGATAGGGGTGACATCAGCCTTCTTCCAGTCTTCTGGGATGTCCCCCAGTCTCCATGACTTGTCAAAAATTATGGAGAGCGGTCTTGCAATGAGCTGTCTTAACACCCTGAGGTGGATATTGTCAGGGCCTATCGATATGTAGGGGTCAAGTTCCTGTAATAGTTCACATATCAACTCTTCCTTCACTGACAATGGGTCTGTGTTTGTATCAACCTGGATTTTTGTTCCCCAGGCCTGGGGCCCAACAGTGCTGGTAAAGACAGAGGTGAAGAAAGTGTTGAGAACATCTGCCTTTTCAGTATTGTTGGTGACTAATTCACCTCTCCTGTTTAACAGTGGGCTTATATTTTCCTTCTGTTTCTGTTTGTTGTTTATGTACCTGAAGAACCCTTTCTTGTAGTTTTTGACATCTCTGGCCAATTTCAATTTGAGCTCAGCTTTTGCTTTTCTAACTGCATTTCTGCACACCCTGGCAATGCCCTTGTAGTTCTCAATGAATATTCGTCCACTTTTCCATCTCTGGTGTGCTTCTCTTTTGGTTTTGAGCAGACTCAGAAGCTCTTAGTTAAGCCAAGGGGGTGTCTTGCTCTGCATACTTCCTTTACCTTTAAAGGGGATGAACTGTTTTTGTGCTTCCAGGAGAGTGTTCTTGAAAAACTCCCAGCACTTGCTAGCTCCTTTATCCTTCATGGAAGCTTCCCACATAATCCCTCCCAATTGAGCTCTGAGTGAGTTGAAGTTTGCTTTTCTAAAATCTAAAAGCTTTGTCTTAGCACTAACCTTCAGCATGCTCAGCAGGATCCCAAACTCTACAATACTGTGATCACTGCAGCCAGGGCTATCTCTAACCAAGATATTACATAGCATGTTTTCTTGGTTTGTGAGTAGCAAGTCCAGCACTGCCTCATTCCTGGTTGGCACATCTAACATTTGTATGAGGAAGCAGTCTACTACACATTCCAGGAACTTGATGGATGACAACTAAAGCTGCTGTATTGTTCTTTCAACAAATGTCTGGGTAGTTCAAGTAACCCATAAGAACCAGATTCGGTTGACCCGAAGCTTGCTTAAGTGACAAATATTGCTTCATTAGTGTGCTGGTTTTGGCTGGGATACAGTTAATTGTCTTTACAGTAGCTAGTTCGGGGCTATGTTTTTGATTTGTGCTGAAAACAGTGTTGATAATACAGAGATGTTTTCGTTCTTGCAAAGTAGTGCTTATACTAAATCAAGGACTTTTCAGCTTCCCATGCTCTGCCAGGTGCACAAGAAGGTGGGAGGGGATACAGCTGGGACAGCTGACCCCAACTGACCAAAGGGATATTCCATACCATATGGCATCATGCTCAGTATATAAAGCTGGGGAAGAAGAAGGAAGAGGGGAGACATTCGGAGTGATGGTGTTTGTCTTCCCAAAGTAACCATTAAGCATGATGGAGCCCTGCTTTCCTGGAGATGGCTGAACACCTGCCTGCCAATGGGAAGTAGTGAATGAATTCCTTGTTTTGCTTTGCTTGTGCTTTACTTTTGCTTTACTTATAAAACTGTCATTATCTCAGCCCACAAGTTTTCTCACTTTTACCCTTCTGATTCTCTCCCCCATCCCACTGTGGGGGAATGAGTGAGCAGCTGTGTGGTGCTTAGTTGCCGTCTGAGGTTAAACCACGACAGTTGGCCTTATTGTCTTGGTTTGGAGGTCAGTAGCAGATGCCTACCGTAAGATCCCCCTTGGAGACGATCCTTCTGATCTTAACCCAGCGGCATTCAATAGGGCTTCTACAGTCGCCGTAGTTGAATTCTATACATTCAAGGTTCTCCTTAACATAAAGTGCAATTCTTCCTCCTCTTCTTCCCTGCTTGTCTTTACGAAACAGCCTATAGCCATTCATTGCGACCCTCCAGTCTTGTGAGTTGTCCCAGCATGTTTCAGTTATTCCTATGATATCATAACTTTCTGACTGGGCACAGAGCTCCAGTTCCTCCTGTTAGTTCCCCAAGCTGCGTGCATTGGTGTACATACACTTGAGGTGGCTGGTCCTCTGGTTCTCATCTCATCTCAGCTAAGGAACATTTGTCACTGCTCTGGTTGGCCTGGCTTAATCCCCACTTGGTTGCAATGGTGTGAGTGTTGCCACTTTGGACCCCGACCCCCAAGTTGTTCAGTTTAAAACCCACCTCACCAAGTTGGCCAGCCTGCTCCCAAATATTTCCTTGCCTCTTCTAGACAGGTGGATTCCATCCCTCCCTAACAGGCTATAGTCATCGAAGAATGCCCTGATGTCATAAAAGCCAAAAGCCTCACGATGGCACCAGCCATGAAGCCAGAAGTTGATTTGCATTTTACTTCTATTTCTGGTTGCGCCCTTTCCTCTAACTAGTAAAATAGAGAAAAAAAACTTGGGCACCCATACCTTTCACTTGCACCCCCAGCACTTTGTAGCCTTCCTTGATTCTGCCCAAGTTGTGGCTTGCGGTGTCATTTGTGCCCACGTGAAAGAGTAGCAATGGCTAGTAGCCTGTGCTCTTGACAAGCTGTGCCACCCTCTCAGCAACACCTTGGACCTTAGCTCCCCCAAGGCAGCATACGTCTCATGACTCCCTGTCAGGCCAGCAGATGCGTGCCTCAGTGCCCCTTAACAGATTGTCACCTACTACGAGCACTCATCATTTCTTTTTGCGGTATCCACTGTGTGCTGCTGGTACAGTTTCTCCTTGCAGACCTTGCTCATGGGTGTCTACAGCTGTTAAAGCTTCATATCTGGTTTTGGTTGTAATGCTGGAGTGTGGGGACTGAAGCTGAGTCCTGCTTTTGTGGGTCACCAGGGTCCAAGATGTCTCATTCAGTGTGGTGTCCGCCACAGAAGCACGGTTCTGAAACCACTTATATGTCTCTGTCTCAGCCCCTCTAATATTCCTAAGCCTTTTAACTGTTTCCTCCAACTCGGCCACCTGACACAACAGATCATCAACCTGTGCACACCTTTTGCAGGTACCTACCTTTTCTCCAGAAGAAGGGTCTGGGCACTCGTTGTAACCTACTTTCTGTACTGATGTCTCTTTCCTTACCATTTCTGTCTGGGTGGAAGCATGGCATCAGACATCTCATGGGCTTTCTCTGTAGAAACACTGGTTTTAACTCTGAGGCGAGTGCCCACCATCCTGGCAGAGACCTAGAGCACTTCCCTGGGCTGTGAGCCTACAAGCAGGGTGCACGGCCTTGCTCACGTGCCCTTCTGCGCAAACTGCTGTGCAAAGTGTGGCACCCACTCTGAGCGCTTCTCGATCCCTGTTTGCACTCCCTGGTTGAAGTGCTCCTGGTCCCTAGAGCTCCTAGGGCCGTTTAAATCTCCCACAGTTGCTCCTGCAACACTCGAGCTGCATCAGCCTCTCTTGTGAGAGCTGCCAGCTCCTGGCGGGGCTCTCTGCTCTTCCTCGGGTTTCCCTGGCTCTGGGAACCCCCCTGTACACCTCGATGTGGCACTCAGCCACAGAGCTTACCATTGCCGCAGCTGCCTGCCTCGCTGACTGAGTTGTATGAAAACTACTTCTACTACTTGGAGTAGTATGAAAGAAAATGACAACTATTTGTTACTGATTCTCAGTGGGAAATTACAATTCCACAGCTAAGCCATTGTGACAGAGTTTGTTTGTGTTCCTAATCAGTTTCCAATCAAAGTAAAACAAGTTAATTTCAGAAGTCATTTATGTCACTTTCAGTGTTGTTATTAAGCAAATGAAAGATTGCATTGAGCAACTGGTTCATAATTTTTTAGATATTCAAAACTTAGGTTACATATAATCGTCAATTTAAACAAAAGCAAATGCCATTTGTCATCTATTCTGTCACATTATGTTTCATATGTACAGATTTAGTTACATTAACCTATTTACTATTTTACAGTTGAAGAGTCTATGAAGCTGAGATCTGAATGAAATTAAATGAGCTGCTACTAGTAATTTGCTGAGCTATATCTTTTTCCCTAAAACTTCTTTTTGTGAAGAACGGAATACAAAAATGTTAGAATTGTCGAATATGTAAAGAATATGACTGCTGTTCAAAAAACGTATAGTTCTATCATTAATTATTTTATTGATCTAAAAATGGGATTTCTGTAAACAACATAGTCAATAGCTTTTTCATTTTATAATATTGGCAATAGTATAAATGAAAAAATGCATGTGTCTAGAAAAATGTGTTTTGAAGCTTTAGGGTTCAAGTATATAACAATGCAACTTCACTTTTAAAATGTTTATTTTGCCAACTTGGTTGAGCAGCTTTTACTGCTGAATGGGTGTAAGGCAAAATTATTAAATTAACATGTCAAGAAGCAAGGCATTTTTTAGGCACCTGAATGTATTTCATACTGACTACAATCAGTGTCCATGTGTTTGAGAAGATAAATAGATTACTTTTCTGGAAGCTATTTTTCCCTGTGAGTTTAATATATAATAAAACTTTGAATGAACAGAACTGTTAGATGTACGTTGTGGTTTAGCCCCAGTTGGCAATTAAGTACCACAGCCGCTCACTCACCCTCCCCCCGCAGTGGGATGGGGGAAAGAATCGGAAGAGCAAAAGTGAGAAAAGTTGTGGGTTAAGATAAGAACAGTTTAATAATTGGAACAACAACAACAACAACAAATTGTAATGAGAAGGAAAAAAACAAGAGAGCAAGAGAGAAACAAAACCCAGGAAAAAAACAAGTGATGCAACCGCTCACCACTCGCCAACCGATGCCCAGCCAGTTCCTGAGCAGTGATTGTTGCCCCCCAGCCAACTCCCCCCAGTTTATATACTGAGCATGATGTCATACGGTATGGAATAGCCCTTTGGCCAGTTTGGATTAACTATCTTGGCTGTGCCCCCTCCCAGTTTCTTGTGCACTGGGCAGAGCATAGGAAGCTGAAAAGTCCTTGACTAGTGTAAACATTACTTAGCAAACACTAAAACATCAGTGTGTTATCAATATTATTCTCATCCTAAATCCAAAACACAGCACTATACCAGCTACTAGGAAGAAAATTAACTCTATCCCAGCCGAAACCAGGACAATGTAGTACACTATATTAAAAATATTTCAAAGCACTTTCAGCAAAAAAAAAAAAAAAGTGGAAAAAGTTTATTTTAAAAGCAATTATCTTCTGTTAAGGATTCCTTAAACTTGTGTCTTCTCTCACACACACAAAAAAAGTTGCTCACATTTATTGTGAAAAATATATCTGCATGTTGGCATTTTTCATCAAATAAACACACTTTGTACATTATTCAGTTACCTATTGTGTAATGGATAGGATGGTGTTCAACAATGACTGAAAATCACCTAATTGTTTCTTAGTGGATGAACATTTTCATTACCTACCCAGCGTGATGTCTACTGATATGGAAAGTTTTGAGTCTTGCATGACCAGCCCTCATATTTAGATTATATGATGGCATATTCTCAGTGAAATTACCAATTTTTACTCTTTTGATAAGCAATCTATAAAATTCTGTGGATTACACTTGCATTTCAAGAATCAGTATAATAAAATTTTCATTTTTTTGTATACTTAATGATACTTCTCTTTTCATTACAGAACAGTGCTGCAGTGTATTTATACATATTTTTTCTCTGATACTGGAATGTCAATTACTGATCCCTCATTACAAGCAATTCTAGATGTTTTTGAAAGTTTTAGAAACATCTGCTCACTGGCCCATAAGTTTTATAAAATTTGGATGTTTAAAACATCTGGCTCTCCACTCTTATTAACATGGAAAAATCAAGTGCAATAAATAAGCTGTTCCCCAGAAGAAATTTCTTGAATTCATTTAAGGAGTTCTCATGCTTATTTTGAGTATGCATAAATACAAATGGGAATACAATTTAACTCTAATGGCTAATGACACAAAATTAATTAAAAAAAAGGCTTCCTTTTCTACATGACTCTGGTTGCCCATGGAATCATGAGTGATGTAGGAGAAATATGAATGTCCATATCTGACATCAGTGCCACTCTCTATCTCTGTTCAGTGAGTAACACAAGAACAAAGAAAGCATGTGCACGTTTTTACCTACATCTCACCATATTTTGCTTGCTGTCCTTTAGGAACAGAAGGATCCAGTCTGCTGACTGAGTCTCAGGGCCTTTCTAGATTAGGTATAATGAAGTGCCAGGAAAAGCTTTATGCTATTTTGGAAATTCACTCAAAAAACATCACTTTGTCCTTTATTTTTACTTGCATTGGTAGGTGATTCTTCTGCTTACTATCTCTGGGACTCTCATCTTTCTCTATTTTATGCTAGAGTACTCTATTGATTCTAACTGGCTGTCTTCTTATTTAAACCTGAGTGAAACGAATGTCTCATCTGACATAACTGCCATCAACAAACTAGCAACTGAAAGAAGAAAGATTTCATTGAATTATTTGTGTACAACAGTCTATGATACAGTGCATTATCATCTTTGCAAGGACAACAGTACGTAAAGATTCAAACTAAAAATTACCAAAACTTCTGAATGCTGAAAGATTTTGTTGTGGTTTAGCCCCAGTCGGCAACTAAACACCACACAGCCTCTCACTCACCCTCCCCCCTGGTGGGATGGGGGAGAGAATCGGAAGAGCAAAAGTAAGAAAACTTGTGGGTTCAGATAAGAACAGTTTTGTGGGTTCAAATAAGAACAGTTTAATAATTGGAACAACAACAACAACAACAATAAATTGTAATGAGAAGGAAAAGAACAAGAAAGACAGAGAGAGGAACAAAACCCAGGAAAAAACAAGTGATACAACCACTCACCACCCGCTGACCAACGCCCAGCCAGTCCCCGATCAGCAATCGCTACCCCCCCGCCAACTCCCCCCAGTTTATATACTGAGCATGATGTCATACGGTATGGAATAGTCCTTTGGTCAGTTTGGATCAACTATCTTGGCTGTGCCCCCTCCCATTTCTTGTGCACCTGGCAGAGCATGGGAAGCTGAAAAGTCCTTGACTAGTGTAAGCACTACTTAGCAACAGCTAAAACATCAGTGTGTTATCAATATTATTCTCATACTAAAATCCAAAGCACAGCACTATACCAGCTACTAGGAAGAAAATTAACTCTATCCCAGCTGAAACCAGGACAGATTTCAATGCATAAAGGCTCTTCACTATATTTTCTATATTAAATTATCCTAAGACGCAAATTTTGCTGTTATATAATCTACTATGGCTGTAGTACTGAGCAATTACCCCCAGTCCAAATATCTTTCCTTTAATACCAGCTAAAGGCAATGGGAAATTAAGAAGCTGAAGAGTAAAAAAAAAAATAAACCCACAAAAAAATAACCAAACCAAACCCAAGAAAACCCCAACAAAAAAACCACGAAGCACCTCAAATGTTGGGATCCTTATAGAGCAGATTAAAGTGAAATTCTTTCCAGAACAGACAGTTAATGTAAGAGCTAATTACTACAGTGTACTTTAAAAAGCTACTGATTGAACCATTCAGCTACTTACAGGATTTAAGCTCATCCAAGTCCCAATTTGATAGATAGCAAGGTCTCAAGTGCTCAGCATTCTTTTGTCTTTCCAAAACAGTATCATCTCAGGAAGTAGTATTTGGCATCAGCTTCTTTTTTCTTTTGAGGAAGGAGTGGAAGAGGACATGCAGGGGAAAGTATTGTGCGTACCCAAATATATCTCAGTTCAAAATTACGATTACTGTTGCTAAACACTTAAAAGTTGGCAATGAAATAGTGTCCCAATTCAAGACCACGAAGACTGTATTACAAATATATATTTACTAGTTCAGTCTTTCTTTTAAGTTTTCAAGGTAACATACTATGCACCTTACTGCAGACATCCTGAAAGTGTCTTTGTGAGTTAAGAGCACTAATTTCAATTATTTTGTTTGCCCTTTTTGAAAATGAATGAAACATTAGTAGTATAATCACGCCTAATGCTTAGAATAATTATATTTAAATTGCATTTTTTTACCTTACTCTACACTCTACATTTATCTGTAACACTTCATACAGTGTTTACTGATCTTTCATTTAAAATTTTCAATAGAATTTTGAACTTTACTTGCATTGTTGATCACTCACTAATGCAATAGTCCCTTTGAAAGAAACACATGCCTGTTTCACATGAACATGAGGAGGTAGATGATACTGCCTGGGCCTTCAGCTTTGCTCTGCATGTGAACAATAAATAGATATATTTGGAAGTATTACCAGAGTCTTCCCTCTGGTCCTTTGTCATCATAGGTTTTCTTTTGGGGGGAAGATTTAAAGAAGAGAAGTTAGCTTTTACTAATCACCTTCTCAAATACAGAGACACTGTAGTCAGCCTATAGCAAAAAATTGCATACTGCAGTCAAAACTTGAGTTACATGAAATCTCCATTCAATATGGGAAAAAAAATGTGTAATGAAGTAGAGCTATCAAGTAGAATAATGAAGTCTAAGCTATACCAAATTGCATGGAAATCAGCAGTGAATGGCAAATAAAGAGCAGAAGATGGAAAGGTCATGGGGATATCACAGTTCTCAAACAGTAGAATTACTGTGTTTGAATTGATGAAAATTTATGGTCAGAATACAGTGCTGCAAATTATGTCTTAAGTAACCTCTGCTATAGGCAACAGATGACTTGGGGGGGGCATGATTCATATATAAAAGAAAGAAATGTTGTGCTAGTGTACAGTCAAAAAAGTTAGCATGCATGCTAAAGATGATAGGAATATGAAACTGAAATTAATATTTGCCAGTGTGTACAGAATACGAAGGAAGTGTACTCTTTAAGACTTGCAAATCTCTCTAGTCTTGATTTTACTTTTTTTTATTTTTGTTGCTGCTTCTTCCTCCCTACATTAAAGTAAGCGGAAGAAATTCTACACGATACAGAAACCACAAAAAATACCTGAGGGAAAAATGCTGCTGTGTTTGTGTACTCTTTTAGAATTATTTTTGTGGAAGGTATTAATTTTTAATTGTAGGAAAGTGCTGAGTTGTTTGGCTTTCATAAGTATTCAAAGGAAATACAGCACAGGCAAGGACCAAGGGCCAGGGCCTGAGCTTGAAAGCAGCTTCTGAGCACAGAGGCACAAGGTCCAAATAAAGCTTCTCTCATCTCTTTGTCACCACTGCAGGCTGATCCCAGGTCACCCAGATGCCCCATGTCAGAGCCAGCCTTGGGCACCAGCAGCCAAACCCTTGAGGGTTGTGGATGCACTAGGGCCCTAGCTGGGACCAAATGGCATATATTGTAGGGGACAATGGATTGCAAAGCTGGCTGAAATACAGCAGGTCAAGCTGCAAAATGTAGCGGCATTTATTAAATTGTCATCTGTAATTCTGTCTCCTCTCTGCCTCCAATAAATGGATCTTAGAAGATAATGTATAGCAGAGCCATGGGGTGGCTGGCTACCCCAGCTCTAAAGTGACTTCTCCGGTGTTTCTCGTAGTCCTCCAGGACATGGAATACACTGTGAAAAAGAGCTAACATCACAGGAAAGATTCTGGTTGCTGCCAGTTGGAAATGATGAAAGCCTGTGTGAAATCCCTCAAGAGAACAAAACCAATCATCTTGTAGGTAACTTAGATGACCTAGGAATAGCAGAATAGCAGGTAATGAAATAATTAGACATGTTTTTATGAAGAATCTATTTACTGGGAATTCTGTTTCAACCATCCTTGTGAATGAGAAATATATTCATTTTTGTTTCAAGAGTGACTGGATAGCTGGAAAAGAGACATTATTTACAATACGTATTTTTAAGTGTTCATTCAGTTAACCACACGGACAAGGTAAGACACTTAATGTTTCCATTTATTCAGACTTGTGATATATATGCAAATTTATAAAAAGTGTTGTAGAAACAATTATTATAAATACGGTATATATTGTAAAAATGCTATAAGAACACTAAGCAAAAATATTTGCTAAGAAACTTATGTACTGAATTATACATAAGACTGTAAAAAGAGCTAATCCGGGTTAGTTCAAAGGTCTGGCCAGTCAACCAACGCCCTGTCTGATAGTTGCAAAAAAGGTTGGCTAAGGGATTATTCCAAGAAATAAATTTTAAAAAAAGTAAAAAAAAAAAAAAAAAATTACTCCGGCGTATCCTCAGATTTTCCAGCAATTTGCAGGTTAGTGATTTCTGGAACTGGAGGTTTCACTCACACCATTGTACTTATTAACTATTGATGGTTCTACTCCTCATTAATTTATGCTGTTGTTTTCTTAACACATTTATGCTTTTGGGATCCACATTATCTGGTGGAAATGAGTTCCACAATTTAAGTATAATGTGTAAAAAGTGCCTCCTTTTATTTATTTCAAGCAAGATACCTGATAATTGCATCAGAAGTTTTTACATTAGGAGAAATAGTAAATAATGTTTCCCTATTCATTTTCTCTGCATTCATAATTTTATGGACCTATGCCATAACTCACCTTATTTGGCTCTTTTTCAAGCTGAAAGTCTTATTTATTCAGTTTATTCGTACTCCTCAATATGGAAATCAAGTGATAACAACTAAATTTGAAATCTTTATTGCAAGTTAGGGTTATATTTTTCACTGTTAATTAATTTTTGCTTATCAGCATTGAATTTCATCTTTCATTTTGTTACTTAGGCATTCAAAATAATTCCATTCTTCAGTATTTAATTGCAATTTGCTTTACTTTTGACTACCCTGAATAATTTTATATCAGCTGCAAATGTTGTTGGTTTTATGTTTGAATACTCTAAATGGCCCAGAAATTAATGTATATCTTTGTAGTATTCTGTTTCCTTTGAGGAACCTGAGCCTTTATTTGTGTAATTTGTTTCCTAGAACCTTACCTTTTGTTTTGTGAGAACTTGTACGGAAACTTCGATACCACCTTGACTGAATCACCATGATTAGCATAGTTATCGACTCTTTCAAAAGATTCAAATATTTCCTACTCTGACTGTCTTCTAAAAAAGAAAACAAAAACAGCAGGTCATCCCCACCACAGTATATCTATTATTTGGTTTACTAATTTTATCTTAGTATAATTTAAACAAGTTTTTGCAGTAAACAGATAGTTAATCGGCTTGTAGTTTTCTGATCATACTAAACACAAGAATAAAAACCAGTGCTGTCTCCCACCCTTTTGAGACTGAGGCTAATTCAAATAATAAATAAAGTGTGACAACTCAATAATTTCTTATTTTAGTTTTAGTTGTGGATTGTGTGAATACCATCTCGTGATGATTTTGACTGTACTTTTTAACACAAACAAAAGCCTTGAGAAACACCACTAAAAAGAGACTGTTATAAAGCATGCATCTCTTTATCTTTGTATAAACATGCATATTAGTAGTCCTCATGCAGCTATATTGGGAGCTCTTTCTGTTGGATGGGAATCAAAGAGTGGAAAGTGTGACTTTTAACACCAAAAAAAGGAAGAAAAAACAAATGTGATGAAAGCAGTGATATACATCCACTTGCATCAGGAATGGCTTTTTTTTTTTTTTACTCAACATGATGGCATTTCAGAAATATGGGCATATGTAGTCAAAGAGTCTCTGAACTAAAGTGCCGAATAGAGGGAATAATATTTCTTTGGCATGGAACAATTGTTACATTTCCTGCATTGTTCGCCACAGGAAAGCAAATGTTTTACTATTTCCAGTTATTTATCACTGAAGTCTATTAAAATTATTATGATTCATGTGAAAGGAAAGTTATTGTTGTGACAAGGGATGCCTTGAATGGAGTTAGCTGTCCAGAATTCTTAGCTGAGAGAGTGAACAAAGCATTTAACTACTGTCACTTTCAATAGTTTCAAATAGCTTCTGTTTCTCTCTTTCTTGGGCAGAGAAAATACGTTAATTAATCATCCAAGGAGACATGCTAAAGTCCTGTACCCTAAGAACCAGAGGCAACGGAAAGTACACTACTCAATAAATAACTAAAATGCTTAAAATTATCAACTTCATTGATTCGTATTGGCAGTATTGATGCTTCAAATGAATGGGGTTCTTTGTATATTACAAGAAATTGATTCGCGTATGTAGAAGGTATAGGCTGACCCACTGTCCTCATAGAAGATTTTTTTAAAATAATTTTGTAGTATGCCTGATAATATTCATCTTCTTGACAGAAGAAGTTGTAATATAAATAACTAGTAAATGCACATGGAATGCTGGAGATGACACAGGAGGAACAATGCTACCTGGAGAACTGCCATACCCGTAACTGTTTTCCTGCTTCATCCAGTACTTTTATTTCCACTTCCCTGTGAATTTGCTAGGTGAGCTTTAGAATTCATATAGTTTTCGTTCCCCTCCTTAAGGGGAAGGTGACCTGTTCATAAATACCAATGCATAAATTTAGCCCAGAATGAGCAGAATGATTTGGGAATTCAGTTAGCAGATACACTAAACAAAAGCAAACACTGATCTTCTCCTGAATTTCTTACATACTACTCATCTTTAACAGTGTCTGTTTTTCATGTGATAAGCTATTACAGAGTAAGAGTCCAAAATGCATGTATCTAGAATAATATTTTTGGTCATCTCTAGATAAAAACAACATCAGTTTTCTCAAAACTATTTGCAATACCCTTCTTGTCACAGTTTTTCTACTCTCTAATTTATTTACCTTCTCCTAGTGAAGATGGAAGTATCATTATCCCAGGAAGTGGTTCAGAATTAAACCATCTGACTAAAATCACAAAGAAATTTAACAACAAAACTAGTTTTTGTGTCAACTTTTCCAACTTGTAAGGTGGTGACATAATTCCTGAGCTGTTTTTTTTACAGTATGGATATTAATATTATTAAAAAAAATCACCTAGAAAATTGGTTTAATTTAATTATAATTGTAAAAGAAGAAACCCTTCTCTTTTCAAGGGTGTTAATAAAGTAAAACAGAGAAAACTAATGTCAAAATCACATCCTGTAAAATATATGATCAGCAGACTTCAGAAATATGCTGCGATATAATATCTCACTCCATCACATTATTAACCTAACTCTGACTTTCCGAAGTGTTCATTTAGACTAGGAAATTGCAAAAGTCTATCTCTTCTTCAAATCCTGAAGTTGATCTGATTATAACTAGCTTCCCATCTTGAATTTGGCAGTGGCTTTAACAAATATATTTTCCACTATACTTATATTTTTTGGATGTATACGTAATACCAGATAACATGGTTATTTAAAATGTATTAAAATTGTTTTTCATAACATAAGCTTTAACTTTTACACACCACAGAAAATTGGCTTTACATCTCCTTGACTCATAGAATGGTTCATTTCACAGAGGTGCTTATATATGTGAAGCTTACATTATTTTAATTGATGGAAAACATTCTGTGGATTGAAGAGTAAACATCAGAGCAGGAGATGCACTCTCTAGGCTTCTTATGCAGGCAGACAGTATGTCAGTTATGAATAATATACTTGAATATTAGACAGACTGTACAGCTCTCTTAATGGCTAAGAACTTTCATTACCGTGCTTGAACAAAGCATCAGTCCAAACTGCAAGGGTCCCTGTCTTAGTCAAACATCTAAAACTATTTCTCTATTTAACAGGAGCTATAAATAAAGCTGCAAGAAGAGAGCTCTGAAAATTTTTGAGGCAGAAAGTCCTGAACCAGATGTCAAACATGTCAAGGAGACACTCACTTTTCAGAGCCAAGAAGAAAGTAGAATGAAAAACCCTGACTTTTAAATCTTGAGAAATGAAGAACTGGTGACCCAGCGAAGACCACAAAATGGTAACTTTGGCAGCCTGGTTTCCTAGATCTATTTTTTGATTAATCCTTTTTTTCTGATAGAGCCATGCTAACCCCCATGGTCTCACAGGACCAAGGAATTTGCTTGGCCACAAATCCCTTGACTTGAAATACCCACAGTATGGATGAAGTTTATCAGGCCTAATACAGTTCTGATTTTCTACTCTCCTATTTCCGTTTTGCAAAGACTGGGTAGTATACTTTAAGATTTGACCAGAAATCAAGCATTCAGGATTCTGGCTTCCCTCTCCACCTTGAAGTAACTCTGCCCTTGCCAAGACCGAAGAGATAGACTTGGGCTCTGGCTTCATGAGCAGACTCTATCATTTAGACTTTTCCTGGTCCTCCTTGTCAAAATTTTGTAAGAGATAATGTTCCTTAGCTGATGTTGTGAATGAAAAAAAGGAGAATATTAGAAAGAAGTGAATCGTTCTTTCAGGTTCACGGAATGTGATTAAGGCATGTGATCTAATTTTGGTTTCTCTGAATTTATTATGATAATATTAGTAATAAGAATCCTAGCAGTATGTTCTGACTTACTTCATTTTGACAGATCTTTGATAGTTGCAGCTCACCATTCACTGAACTTCACATGACAGACAATGAGAGAGAGAGGTGTTTAAAGTGACCTTTCCAAATCCTTAACCAAATCTAGTCAAAGAAGTTTCAGATAAAGGTGTTTAAATTTCAGTAATAAGGATAAAGTTATTTAATAAATTAATTTAAAAATTTACTTTTGCTTTGTATATTCTAAGTTGTTGAACAGGAAATTACCTCAGAATTGGTCCCATTTTGTAGCATCAGAATTCTGAGAGAACATAAGAAAAATGACAATGACATTCTTGTTAATAGCAATGTTTCAGCAAAGAGGACAGCTGTTTTATATAGCCTTTCCAACTTCTGATTAAAAAAAAGGAATAAGGCAATTCATTTTTGTGAAATTCAAAATACATATTTAAGCACTCCATTGTCTTTATCTGAAGTCATTATGCCAGTTCTGGTCATGAAAAAAAAAAAAAACCAAACCAAAACCAAAGAAACCTTACAGAATCAAAATCAGCTAACAAAACAGCTCATCCTTTTTTCCCCATTAATTTTACAACTTGCAAAATCCTTCTGTGTAAAAATGTAAGATAAGATAATGCAGTGTCATGTTATACAAAGAAAATTCCAGGAAAAAAGTTTCTATTTAAAAGACAACTACAACTAAATGTAAGGAAAATTCCAAGATGTACATCTCAGCAGAACATGCCAGCTAGCTACTTTTATTCTTGATTATTACATTTGTTGTTTAAAATCAAGCATACGCCCTACACAGTCTATAAACAACTAATACAGCCAAAAAATAATTCTGTCTAGAACATTCTATTATTAGATGTCTGAGTTATAAATATGCTGATCAAGCTGTTTCATAAGGGGAAACAAAGAATGGTTGTGGATTTTATCTGTTTTTTTGATTTGTGTAACAGAGTGAGCAGTAAAATACAGGAAAGACTTCTCTCTGTGGAAAGGTAGAACCCTAACATCTCATCGGTTTGTTTGTTGTAACACCTCTTGTATAAACAAGACTTCCCAAAATTGGGAAGGAATGGCGAACTCTTTCTTTTATGTGCTATATTGTTTAGGGTTTTTTTATTTTTTCCCATCTGCAACAGATGAAACAGAGGGGTACAAGCTTATTCAACTAGATGTTCAGCTGGGTGCAGGTGGTTCACACAGGAATCAGAGAAGCTGCAAATACAGTGCCTCAGCAGAGACCCAGAGACTCAATGCTAGCCTAGAGATGTGATAGAGACACTATGACATGCCCTGAGGACCCAGGGAGGACTGAATGGAGTTCTCTGCAAACAAGAAGGCAGTAAAAGCTGGTGGACTACAATCAAGTCTGTCCTTGTGTACAGACTGTATGAAAGGGAAGATTTGTTTACAAATTATTTTTTAAAATACATATCAGCTGGGTGATCTGAATTTTCTCTGTATCAAAAGTTACCTTGTTCTAATTCAAATTCTGATAAAAGCCTGTAGAAATTAAAAGACTTGTTGATGTTACTGGAATACTCATTGTAAGCAAAAGAGGCAGGAAAAGATCCACCTCAAGTATTTTACTGTTCAAGGAACTACCACTCTATTTACAGACATTTCCTTCCCTATGTAGATTGCTACTTCTCTTCATTCCAGATTGAGCTCCAGGCAAACATTTGGTGTACATTGGAAAATGTACATATTTCATGAACACTTAATCATTTACAACTCCATCTTAGTTCATTTAGTGAAAGATTGAAGGTATTAATGTAGGAAAGCTGGAGAAGGGAGTGAGAAGGAAGAACGTAATTTCTAGATGAAGGTGCAGAGGAAACCAGTGGTGATTGTGCCATTCATCTGTCTTTTCAACTAAAAAAGTTTAAAAGTTTACCAGCTGCAAATAGGGTAAAACAGCAGGTGAGCTGCATGTATCATCCTCATCTTGAGGATTATATAAGATCTCAAAAATCCTGCTGGACTGACCTCTCAAGGAGATGGGTGGCAAAGTTCCTAATTTAGGAACTCTTTTAGGGTTTAGAAATAAAGTAAGTGTTGAGCTACACAGATTGTCAACACTCAGTCACTTCATATGTGGAAACAGATATGTACTTGCCTGGAGGAGTCTGTTTTTGAAAACTGACATATCTGTAAAGTACAGGTACCTAAGTGTCATTTTGTGTTCTTGAATACCACTTGACTCAAGCACATTGATTCTTTTTTTTCCCTACAATGTATACTTTTGAAACCCTGCCTTAGCGTGCTGAAAAAATATTAGCTACTAAATAGTCTTCTTTTGCTGGTCCTCTCAGCAGTTCTTGACATTGACTTGCTCCTTTAATTATATAATTAAAATAAAATTGTTTCTTTTACCAGAGACAAAGGCATAAATCAAGGTATATGGAAGTTTCTAAACATACTTTCAGGCATATTGAGTTCTTCAAGATTTTGTAAATTTCAAAGCTTACATAGCTGTAACTGAACTAATAAAACCTCAGAAATTGTCTATTTTAATTGGCCTTCAGCATTCTTAGATTGAAAACAATTATATAGAGCTATAGAACTAAGTACAGTGTGAGCCTTGAATTATCTGTCTGTATATTTATACACAGAAATACACTGAATATCCTCTCACTTATAAGTGAAGTACTAAGGAAAAAGAGCTAATCAAAGGTACATATTATAAAGTCAGTAGTTTTACTTTAGTGAAAACCACACATTTCATATTAGGAGTTTGGGAGAAGCTTGTGTACTTGTATGGTAGCCAATGAATTAAAGGATGATGTATGGCTGAGGAAGTGACCCAAACATAAAGCGACCACATTAGCATACCAGAGCACAAATTTACAGTTCATTCTTTAGGGGCAATGACATTTTTTATTTTTTAATTTTTTTCTTACAGCGTATGAAAGTGGTCTAGAATGACAATGATGGAACATGATATGCTGCAATGGCCAACAGATTTCTTATGCCATAAGGAACAAATTTGTGTGTGTGTATACAGATATATATTTAGAACAACACCCCTCTTCCCCAAATGCAAAAAAAGTAGTCTAGGTGGTTCAGTGAATTATATCATTGCAGTTCCTGAAAGATTTGGATAGAAATAATTAATGCCACTGACTCTGATCTCAACAAATAGGCCTCCTTTTGCATACCTGTTCTGATCAGCTATTTCTATTCATTGCAAAGTCAGAGGTAGAAGTCCACTGAAGCATAATCATTAGGGAAGATTGTTGACAGACTTTGGGGGATAAACATGAGGAATGAACACTTGAACAGTCCATATGGTCCAAGATTTCAGTTAATAAATTTTTCAATTGCATTGATTACTTTAACTGGAAAACAGTTATGCAGATAAATATAGAATCACAGAATCACAGAATGATTGAGTGGAAAGAGAGCTCTGAGATCTTTTGGTCCAACTTCGGGTCAGCTAGAGCAAGTTGCTCAGGATTCTGTCTACTTGAGTGTTTAATACCTCCAAGGATGGAGACTCCACAACCAACTAAAGCAGTATCTTTATTTAGCCATATTTAACATACTTAGAGGAACAACCAAGGGGAGTTCTAAGACACCGCCTAGAAATTACCATCCTCATAGGCCTTCGGAGTTTCATTGAGTAGACCCTTGGCAGTTCCATTTACTAGATCCAACAAGTAAATCCTGATAGCAACTACTCAGGACTTGGGTTTGGGACATTAAAGATAGAAAAGTATACTATGGGCTCTGGCAGGAAGTTCATTTGCTGAAATTTTAATTATTATGAAGAAAAGACTCTAAAGAAGGTTCTCTAGAATGCATATGCAGACAGGAGCAAACCAGGATTGAAGCTGTGACTACTGTAATATTTATTCTTAATCATTTTAGTGATACATATGATGTTCTAAACAGAGAACATAATCCTTTTTTTTTTTTTCTTCATAATTCTAAAAAACAAGAGGAATTGATAACATGAGTGGTCGAGTCCAATGTGGCAGAATTTCCTTCGGTCACCTCTAAAATTTAAGACTGATTCTCTTCTAAACCTTCTGTCCTCTATTCCTGTATTCTAGCCTTTCATCTAAATTTTTTCTTTTGTTGTTCAGCAGACTTCAAAATTAACTCTGTAATGTCAGTAGCATACATTGATGTTTCCAGTAGTACTGAATTCTCAGTGAGAAAATAAAAATTTCACCAGCTATGTTTCCTTTCTTTGTGGCATTTTAAACTTGGGATCAGAGTAAGCTTTATAAGCCAGCATATTCCTAATAAAGGAGCACAAGCAACTGTTGATGCTCCTGTTTTCTCCTGTTCTTCTGAAACTCCTATGAGATGTAAAACTGTTTCACTGTGGGTTTTCCCTCCATAGTTAAAATACACACACACACATGCACACACACACATGCACACACACATATATGTGTTTATAAATCATGTTCTTTTAGAAGAACTTGAGTAGATATTAGGGAGAAAACCTGTTTGCTTGATTGGAGCAATGGCACACCAGGTGAAGAGGAGACCTCTGAAAGGAAGGAGGAAGACTGAACCTGTAAAAGCAGAGAACAATACTCATAAGAAAAACTTTCCAGAAAGAAGAACATCTTGGAAAGTCCCTTTAGTAGCTTTTGGGTGTTCATACTAAGAAAAAGATGGAGGCAATCCTCCTTAAAGCTCTGGAAAACTTTAAGTATTGTAAGGCACATTATGAAGCTTTTAGTTTTTATGACAACTTCTGTTTGCTATTGATGTGTTAAAATTGTCTTCTTACCTGTGATGGGGAGCATCATATTAAAAATTATTTTACAAACAGTTCTAAATGACATACTTAGAGGATGTTTTCTGCAACAGCAGAAGACTGAACTTAAAGCTAATGGTTGTTTCAGCTCTATGTTCTCATGCTGTGAAACTCCTTGTAAGTTTGGACCTTAGTGCCAGTTACTTCCCAGACTTTTTTACTGAGTGTTGATTTTCCATATTTTCAAGCATTTCTAACCATAGTTAAGTTTAGCTGTTGCACTGCTGCCCATCAAATTCAAAGAGATTATATGAATGCCCAAATCTCAAGCTTCATGTATTGCCGTGACAATAGATACATTGTCCACTGCTGTGATACTTAGACACTTGGAAAGGATTTACCTTGTGTTTTTTAGCTGTTTGAAAGTCAGTTCTCTAGTCTAAGCTTATTGTACAAACTTTCCTGTACTCGGTGGAGATACACAGGAGATTCAGGAGATTGATTCATCCCATTCTGAAGCCAGTTTGCAAAATACGGGGGATAATTGTCTCTGGAGCAATCTATTGCAAAGGATGTAGTGTACATGATCAGCTCAGACTAGACAACAAGCTTGTAAATAGATAGAGAAATTAAATTGTTCTCATATTGACTGTTGAGTTATGAAGACTCTCATAGTAAACCTGTCTCTTCCCAGTCTTTTTGATTAAAAGTTGGCTGAGAGGTGGACAGATTTTTAGTTTTTTGTTTTTGACTGACATCTGTGTATGAAAAAACAGTAAGATATGCAAACCTTTCATCTTTTTTAATGAACAGTATAGTATACTTTCATTTTCATGATGGTATTTATATTATTTGATTAGCCATTTGAACTGAAGTCTCATAAGTTTGTAAACTTAATGCTAGGGCATTAAGAAAAAGAGCAAAAGTATAAATTACTATGTGTGATTTAGTCATAAACAAATTCTCCACTATATTTTACTAAACTGACTGATCAGTACATGCTACCAAGTACAGAATTACTTTTGCAGATTAAATTAGATTAAAGCTGATCTAATTCAAGTAATGCTTCCAAATATATGTGGGTATTGATACCTTCTCTCACCAGTTCATTACTATGTAAGGAACTGACTTCTTTAGTAAATGAACTTGGCAATTTGCAAGATCTGTAATCAAAAGCGTAATTCCATGGAAAGCTTCGTATATACTTGAAAAAAATGAATGTTCTGAGTTTTGGAAAGAGAAATAAGCCTTTATTTTAACCCCATTTTCATATTATCTCCAAAACAGAATCAAGTATTTGTAAATCCTTCTACAAGCATAGCTAAATAAATGTTGTTTACTGCTGTACTGCCTCTGAGCTCTCCTACCAATTTCAATGTCTTTGTCTTCTGCAAAATTATGTGATGATTTTAAAATCAAGACAGACTTTTCTTCGATAAAAAAATATAATTGATGCACTGGGAATTCATTAGAATAAAGTGTTTATTCTCTATATCACTCAGGAAGTAATTCAGCTCTGCATAGTTTAGGAAAGGTGTGGGGGGGTTGTTGTTTCTTTTGGTTTGGTTTGGTTTTTTCTTCTTTAGTTTATATTACAATAATGTTAGATCCTAAATAAAGATTGTGATGGTGCCATATGAAGAGACAGCTCTTGCTCTCAAAAGTTGTTAAAACAACTTATCATCCCAAGAAGCCTTTCCTTACATTTAGCTGCCAAGGGAAAACTGTTTTAGGCAAGCCATTTCATGACACATGGTGCCTGGTTAATTGCTATCTAAAAGCTCATTACTTCACAGCTTTCTTGATTTTAACTTCTACATCCTCCATTTCTGCACCTGTTTGGGTAGTACTCAATATATTTGTAATACTCTGCTTGTATCAAAGAATGGCTGTATTGTTAATAAAATAGGAGCAAATTGTACATGAGCAAAATTAATGAAAGAAAAAGAATAATTTGAACCTTACAATACCATCAACTCTTAGTAGCTATGTCAACTCTATTGCATCCTGCATTGAAAACCTTTCCAATGTAAAAAGTTCTGACAAGCACATTAATTTAAGAAACACAAAGGTTTGGCTTCACATAAAATGCTATTAAGCAGTAACTATAATGTAGTAACAAAGTGGAAATGCTTAATTCTGTGTACTGATCTGGCTGTGTGGGTCTAAGTGTCTAGTGCAGTAACCACTGTCATTACTGGCAAATGAAAATCCCCCTCCCCATGAAGGGAGGAAGATACAGATGTCATAGCAAGCACAAGTTTTAACTCAGCTTTCCAGTGCGCTTTACGATCTTCTTAGGTTGGGTGTTCTTTTGGTTTTGTTTGGTTTTCCTTTTTACTTTTTTTTTTTGTTTGCCTTTTTTTTCCTTTGGTAACAATTAACAGAGAGTAAAATAGTGGCAAGGGTTTGTGAAGTAATTTTAAAGATTAACTTTACAAAGACTTTTCATGTACATATTCAAGACAGGTAACATCCTGTTTTATAGAAATGTTAAGCGTCATTTCATATGTTTTTATAGGTAAGCCACAAATGTCTATCAGATATCGGTATTTTTTATCAGGACTGCATTCAACACACACACCATAACCTCAAGACCATGAGCTCTGGACCTTTAGTGGAGTAAGCTTGCTCTGTACACAGTGAGATGAAATACAAGTTTAAGTTAAACTCTAGTGAGGTTAAATACATAACTTTTACTTTCTTTTCCCCCACCATAACTTTTTTATTATAATACTTCTATAACTGTCAGAATATAAAATATAAGCAGCCATAATGATAAAAGAGAGTAAAATTAAAGTCAGCTAGCTTCAGCTATCTCAAAATGTATTCCAAATAGCTGAAAAGAGACAGTCCCTTCATCTCCCTTCCATTTCCCCAATTTCTGCTGTGTGTTTTCACTGTTTATCTTGTGCTAGCTCTAGTATTTGTCAGACCTAAGTGTAAAAATTACTAATGCAGCAGAACACAAGCTAAAGGGCCAATGCAAGCAAATGAAAAATAAACTAAGGGACAGGTTTGCACAGTTATGACTTGGATCAACTTAGGAGTGTTTGAGAGCTCCCTTTCCCTATAAAGAAAAGAAATAGGACTGTGTCACTGGAAATAATAGACAGAGAAGGGAGGAATAAGACGAGGGAAAGTTTACGGGCATAAGGAAAGAAAGAAGGTTGTAAAACCACCTCCTTACCTCCTATATAGCTCCTAGATCAGGTCATTTGTCTTAGAGACATGGTTTTGGGTAGGATATATTGTCATTCAAAGTACTTATCCTTTGCTTTGGCTAAGGATGCTTAGATGAATTGTTAAAACTGGAGAAAAAACTTTAAAAAGAATTATTTTAGGTAAGGTGGATCCCACCTGGAGTCCCCTGTCATTCATCTGATCTGCTTCTCAGTACGCTCTTTGGGTTTTACCTTCTTGTTGTATGCTAGAATTCTTATGTGCTGAAATTTCAGTAATAAATACTTTGAAATAGTAACTTCCAAAAGTTTGATTACCCATGTATCATTTCATGCATATCTTTGGCAAACTTACAGACATTTCAGTAGAGAAACTGTTTTAGGCTGTTAGTTCAGGCAACTGGAATCAAAGCTGTTCTGTTTCATTTGCTATTCTCAATTCCTAGAATAACTATACACTTCATGAGATACAAAATCCTTCCTTTTACAAGCAGCTGCAACTATGACAAAATCATAAGGGCCAATATAAGTGAAATGAAGGAGTAAGATATACCGAAGTTGTGAATTCATCAGAAGTGTAAGAAGCAACTGGTAAAGACAATGTGGTTTTGTAATGTCAGGCATTTAACGACTGCTTGAAGTGAGTGTAATTTACACATTATGAAGAAAATTAAAGTGTAGCAAGAAAAAAAACATTTAGAATTTGCAGGTTGGTAGTTACATTTATTATATTACACAGAATTTTCCATAGAATAGAAATTATATTTTTGGTCATTAATAGTATTTTCATAGTGCCTGGATAACACACATCTTTGATTAATTTTAACGAGAGAAATGTGGTAAAATTCCAGACATAGATTTGAAATACAGATAGCTGCATTCAAAGAGTTCCATTCAATGGCTCAATATCCAAGTGGAAAAAAGTAACAAGTGGTTGAGGGTTCCGTATTGGGCCTGGTACTGTTCAATGTATTTATTAATAACATAGGTAGTGGGATTGAGTGACTCCTCAGCAAGTTTGTGGATGACACCAAGCTGAGTGGTGCAGTTGATATGCTTGAGAGAAGGAATGTCATCCAGAGGGACCTTGACAGGCTTGAGGAGTGGGCCCGTATGAACCTCATGAAGTTCAACAAGGCCAAGTGCAAGGTCCTGTACCTGGGTCATGGCAATCCTTAGTATCAGTACAGACTGGCGGATGAATGGATTGAAAGCAGCCCTTCAGAGAAGGACTTGGGGATACTGGTGGATGAAAAATTGGACATAAACCAATAATGTGGGCTTGCAGCCCAGAAAGCCAATCATATCCTGAGCAGCATAAAAAGAAGCATGGCCAACAGGTTGAGGGAGGTGATTCTCTCCCTCTGCTCTGCTCTGGTGAGACCCCACCTGCAGTACTGCATCCAGCTGCAGTACTGCATCCATTTTCTTGGTCCCCAGTACAAGAAAGACATGAACCTGTTAGAGCAGGTCCATGAAAATGATCAGAGGGTTGGAACACCTCTTCTCTGAAGAAAGGTTGAGAGAGTTGGGGTTGTCTAGCCTGGAGAAGAGAAGGCTTTGGGGAGATCTCATTGCAGTCTTTCAGTACTTAAAGGGGGCTTATAAGAGACATGGAGAAAGTCTTTTCTTTAAACTGAAAGATAGTAGATTTAGATTGGATACAAGGAAGATACATTTTTCAATGAGGGTGGTGAGACATTGGGAGAGGTTATGCTGAGAAGTTGTGGATGCCTCATCATTGGAAGTGTTCAGGGTCAGGCTGGATGAGGCTTTGAGCAACTTGATCTAGTGAAAGATGTCCCTGCCTGTGTCAAGGAGGTTGATGATCTTTAAAGTTTCTTTTCAACCCAAACCATTCTATGTTTCTATGACCTAGACTGAAACTTACCTGCCTCTTGAATACTCACTTAGGTTTTTCTGAGATTTCTGAACCCTTTATACATATATGCTCCTGAAGGTTTTCTGTTCCTGCTTCTTTTGTCTTATTCTACAGTGATTAATTTTGTCCACAGCATAGTTCCCTAGACAGCTTCTAGAATCCTCCAGTTGTACCAACACTGTATCATTTTTAGGGCATTCTCGGCATGAGGAGATGCTCAGGAGCCTTAGAACTCCTCCTACATCCCCATAATAAGGTGACACAGGTAAAATCATTGTGATGAAGCATCATAGTGATGACTACCTGTAGGTGGATTCACTGCACAGGAAAAAGCCTGCAAAAAAAGGTATGATAATATTGCAAAACTGCACATTACCTTTTAGGACATGTTATATTTAAATCTCAGAACTCTTGTAATATATATAAAAAAAAAAACCTTAATAAATTACAAAAATGTTTTAAGAAATAAGAAATGTCTTCATTTAAAATTTTCTAAATACAAAACCTGGGATTCACTTCCCAAGTAATTATTGAATTAATCACATTAATCATTCGATCACAAAAACAATATAAAAGTATTTAATACCATAATTTCTTGTAATTATAGATTATTTTATAAACAGATTCAAAGTTCAAAACTTATACACTTCTGAAATCATCAGAAACAGATCACATAATAAAATAAATACAAAATAATTAAGGAAGATGTAACATTTCCAAGCAGTCAGGTCATTTTTCTGAATGGAGACATTTGGCTTCTCATAAATACTGAGCTTCAAAACAAACTCCAGCAGCAGAAAAGAGAAGAAATACTGAGTAGAATATAAAAATATAGAATAGCAGTTATTCTATAACTGATCTAAAAAACCTTTCATTTGCATTATCAACTCAATTGCATTATAAACAATATTTTAAGTAACAAGAAACATGGTTTATGGTAGCAAATTGCCTCTCAAAACACTACAATATGAATTGGGCGCAGGTTCTTTACAAAATTCATTAATGACAAATATAAAGTATAATGTATCACCTTTACTGCTTCAAAGTAATGATTTATTTAACCCTAGTTACAGAGAAGCAGTTAACATGATATATGCTCTTGTCAGCTTTCATTTAATCACTCTGTCCAATCAATAGCCCACATTTTTCAATTGAATTTTAACATTTCATCTTGCAAGAAGCATGATGATAAGGGGTTTCAAAAATCAGTTTTCTTTTACTGAACAAATGGCACACAGCAATGTTTAATTAAAATACAAATACTTCATTGTATTGACATTGTTCTAATGTTTTAAAAATCTCATCCCAGTGAAGTCCTGTATTTCTCCTTCTGATTCAGTGACAGCTAGCTTTTTGGTTTTCACAGTATTTGTTTATGATAGAATTCTAGCAGAGATCTAGATAGGTACAGTAGACCTGACAAGTTAGTTATGTGTAGCACCAAGCCACTACCCAATTTTGCTCCCAGTTTGCCAACTGATTAAAGGTGACATAGTTGATCTGATACAAGGTAAACTGTTAGGTCCATACTGAATGGAAGGTTCTCAAGTCTCTCTCACAATGAAGAGATTTAACCCACTTTATTTTTGTTCTCGTACAACCTGCTCAGTAAGTAATGTGTCCTATAAACTGTACTTTACACTAGTTTGTGGTGTCAGCTGTCATTGTGTTTTCATATACAGTTTATTATTGCTATCAATCTGGAAACCAAAGCCAGATGCATCATTATAAAGATGGGGCAGGATGGGATGGGATGGGATGGGATGGGATGGGATGGGATGGGATGGGATGGGATGGGTGGGAAAGTCCTGCAGCAATGGGAAGGCTAAAGAAGGAGGTGGGGAGTTAAGGGATGGAAAGCCACAATCCTCTGAACACCTTTAGCGAATCTGTGTCTGTAAACCATAACTCCTTCTGAAGCTTAATTACTCACGCTGATCAAAAAGACTCAGATATCATCTTCATTTTCAAAGGACAAATGGCTATGCAAAAGCATCCTATGTTCATAGTTCACTAACACACCAAATCTGACTTTAGCATTGCTGGCATGAGACTATAGAAGCCAAGGCCAGATGATGCAACACTCAGATTTAGTATAAACTCACTCTGCTGATTCAGGTCTGCTCAAATTTTGACAAGTTATCTTTGCAAGAGCAGGTTTTATTTTGGATCAGGCATTGTCTGCTCTACTCAGACTGTATGCCAGATCCTGTATTTATGTAGCAGGGATAATTTAAGCATTACCAAAACCAAACACGCAAACAAAAATCCCTTCAATTAATTCTATACAGTGTGCTCTGACCAAGCTGACAAATGTGCTCAGCTGCCAACATTTGATATGGATCCCATTAGTGCCTGTAAGGCACTAATCTGATATTCACAGATCTGATATTCACAATAATAGAAATATGTTCTAAATGCCTGTAACAGACTTATTCCTAGCAATAAATCTTAAATAGCAATCAGATACTACCCTAATACAGCTTTTATTTTCTTTATTTCTTGGAAAATTATTTTATTTTGTTTAAGATTTGTTACATGATTTATTAATTTTAACAGGAGAAAATGTATTTAGGTCATGGTAGATAGCGTGTGTTTCACTATCACCCTCCGGTCTGTAATTTTTTGTTATTCTTAGACAGATAAAACTTTATACGACACATATTCCTATACTTAATTCCTTTGGCTATGGAGAATTACTTCAGGATTCTTATACTGAAAGTTTTCAGAAAGTACTGGCATTGCCTCTTTGAATTTTAAACAAGGAAATTTATAGTTTATGTGAAATACAGGCATCACCAGTTTGAGGTACATGGTTAATTGTAATAAATGGAGTTGGGCTACTCAGTATTTGGTAATGCAGCATCTAGCTTGTAGGTAGCAGTATGTAGCCTTCCTATCCTGGACATGCAGCAACTTAGGCAATTCAAGAGGCAATCTGCAACTGTCAAGACATTTGGTGAGGACCTAGCTACATACAAAATGCAACTACTTGGAGACAGGCAAAACAATGTAAATTTTATTTAAAGTTTAAGTGTTTTACTCAAGCTCATTTCATTTCAATCAAAGTGCATATCTTCAATTCCTTCAGAGTGATCTGAAGTACTCCTTGTTTTTAAAATATGCCAGAAAGTGCTGATGACCCCATTTTACAGAACTTTCTGACAGAGAGAACAAGACAACCTGACTTAGATGGGAAGTGAACCTGTGGGAGTTTATCTTTTTTTATGTGTCAGATCAACTGTGGGAATAGCCAAATGGGCCCACATCTTTCACAAAAGGGTTTGATTCAGTTGCCTAGAAGTGGTTGTCTAGAGCTCTTTCAACTATAGCAGGGTATCCCACCTGATCTCTTGCTTCTCCTCTCATAACTCTCAGTCATATATGGATGCCTCAGCTCGTTAGGCATCTCAAATGACACTAATGGTAAAGGTGGGAAACTGAAATAAGTTCCTATTCATCTCACCTTTAAGTACTGTCACACTCAAAATCTTGCTATGAGAAAAATGAAACGTACTGTTTTTATGGAGCCAAGAATATATTGTTAGTCCAGTTGCAGTTTTAAAAGTCTAATATTTAAAATTATCTAATTAATACTGAAAAACACCATTAATATTACAGACAGAACTGTTAAGTAGGGATGTCATAACTGTGTACAGTTTTTCTTAGGTTTTACACATACCCTTTCAGTGTGCCTTGTATTTAAGGTTAATAATTCTCAGTCTTTGTAAAGAAAAAGAGAGGTGGGGAGTTGTGACAAGACAATAGCAATAGAGGGTATTTTCTGACAGGAATATGCTGATCATGGTAGTGGCTTCTTTCTCCTTAGTCTTAGCTCAAACCAGGGCATTTGCCCTCTTACCACAGACTTGTCTGTGCTTCCCAACTGATGTCTGGAATTGTCACAACAGCATTCTCCAGCCTCATTTGACACAAAGGCCTATTGTTTCTTACACAATGGCCACTTAGTTTTGTCAGACCCTTACCATATGTCTCATTCACTGAGCTGCAGCTGCAATAGGTCAGGCAATAGTCACTTGACCACTACAGTTGTTAAAGCAGCCTAAAACTAGCTGAGACTGATGGAGAAATCCTGGTCCCATGGTCAAATTTAGCAACAATGTTGCCAGACTAATAAAACTATGAAGTCTCATGCCTAAAAGTTTGGTAAATTTATACCTCTGTCATATTCACCATTGTGAGAATACAGGAGAGATAAGCATCAGATTGTCTTATTTTCATACAAAGGGTTTATGGATTTATCATTTAAAATGACCTAGACAAATAGGAAACTTGTAGAAACGGGCTAGGAGACTACAGTAAGACTTTAGGCAAATGAAAGTGTTATGGTAAATGACCTTTCTATGTAGAGGTCTTTGTAGCACTTTATTTTAATGGAGCAATGAAGAGCAGAGAAATAACACACGTCATAGTGTTTAGTCAAGATGTGAGTAGTAACATGTAATCAGTCCCAAAACTAAATTAAATTCAATGTCAATTGCCATTGTAAACCTATTGTTTTCTGTCCTGTATTCAGAATTTGTTTGTACTTTGAGTTATGTTTAGGGTTTTGTTAAAGAAAGATGTGTTAGTCCTTTTGATTTAATCTTTGTCAAGACTTAAGCTACATATTTGGCTTGCCTGAAGAAGCTGTCAGGAGACATAATTTATGAGAAGACCTAGAGGGCAAACACTGCAACAAACCAGTTTTGAACAGGATATTTTGCCCTCTTTTTGCTTAAAACCAAAATGATTTTATAAAACCAGAATAGGTTGTTACTTTCAAAAATCAGGGTTTTTTAAAATTAAATATGTACTAGAACATCTGTTCTGATTTTTACACTTACATTTTACAGTGTTTAACCCTCTATAAATTACTAGTTAGTGCAAGAAGAAACAGATTTTTATCTTCAATATCATTATAAAGACATTTTTAAATATTTTTTTACTAACTGATTCTGTTAAGTCAGCAAACATAGATCTCATTTAACAATACAATTCATCACTGATCACCCTTCTGATGACCACAAAAGGTTACTACATCTCACATAGGAAATTTGATTTAAAATAGAAGAAAGCAAAGTGTGATTTTCATTAATTCCAACATGATTAGAAGTTAATACTTTTTCCTTTCAGAAACTTCAAGCTGTTTTGGTTTTGGTTTAGTTGTTATATAGAGTGCTATACACACTAACTATAAACATATTTTGAACAAACTGAGTAGAAGGAAATTTTCCACTATAATTTTAAAAGAGAACTTATTTTTGGTTTTATACCAATTTGGAATAAGAAATGCATTAAAACTTTATGATACATGTGATTAAAATTATAATAGAAATTAAGTCCATGTTTGCTGTTTTATTAAAAAAAAAAAGACATATTTCACTACAGGCATCTCCTGATTCTCAAAGCCAGATCAAAAGTTTATTTAAGTTAATAGACTCCATTTGCAATATTCATTGAATCTTGGATCACATCATTATAAAACAGAGGAGATGGAACAGAGTAGAAATACAATTTTGTAGTGTGCATGAAAGCTTAACATGTAAATTTTCATTAAAGTTTTTTTTTGCTCAGATTAATACTGTCATAAATCTTCCCTCAAAATACAGAATAGTAAAAATAAAACTCTATCCCTGGACAGATAAAAAGAAGCTGGTGTTGTAGTCTATTGAGCAAGCAGTTTGTGTCTGATGGAGCTGAACCCCATAGGATTTATGCTACAGGCTTGAAACCAGCAAATACCAGCAAAAAACATAGCCCTGAAGAAGCAAAAAGAGACCAACACAAGTGGACTGGGAACACTCTTACAGAGATCAGTTCCCACAGGACATTCTAGCAGTGGATTACTGAAGACATGCTTCAGTCAAAAACAGTCCTTGAATGCATCACTGATTTGCATCTTAAAGATGATTAATTTATTATTAAGATTTTCAAATGGGGTAGGGCTACTGTAAATTATTGAGAAGGTTTGCTTCAAGATCTGGCATATTTTTATTTCGAAGAGAATGAGCAGCTTTCTTCATCTGGATAGTTTCTCCTTAGGAAACTGATATCACATTTCAACAATTCCTTTTCTGGAGAAATTGATGTATTGCTGTAAAATATGGTGCCATTATTTTCTGGAACATGTCTGCTGTAATGGAGGGGGTGTGTAGGTGCTCTTTCTGAGCTCCTAGATGGTAAGCTGAGAGTAAGGTTTTGATTAGCAGCTTTATTGCCACAACAGCTATACCTACACTGTCAAATTATTCAGTTCTCCTGTTCACTCCTGGGTCTTCATTCCTAAACATCTTCACTACATAAATGTGTAAAGTAGAAGGTGAATCCAGTGGAATTCTGGGTCCCAGAGGTTTCTGCTTCCCACCCTGCTTGAGCATTAGCAGTGTCTCTAAGCTCAACTAACACCCGAGGTCAGACCCTTGGCACTTTCCTTGGTCAGTGTTTCAGATCTTGGGTATTTGCAGATGCAGGTCTCCTATTAGCTGGTATCCCAGCTTGAAACGCACTAGCAAATTATACACACACAGAAAATAGAGTAAGGTCACACAGAAAATATTTAGAAATACAGTTTCATAAGAAAATAGGACAGACTGCAGTGATCAGACCCAAGGCTCAGTCAGACAAGCGTGCTGACAAGCAGCTTGTTTACAGGTGACCATCTCTTTTTATTACCTCCTTCTCTCCATTTTCTCATGCTTGTTCTTCCCCTACCTACACTGGCTTTTCATTCTCCCTTCCTTGTCCTTTTCCATTTCTCATGTCATGTCCAGCAGTTTCTCATGGTCTCTTCTGTTAGCTAAACCTCAGGCCAGTGCCTCAGAATCTGCTTGCATACCTGTAGCAAAATCTGTGTTCACTTGGTAGCTCTGTTTTGAAATGAACAGATTACTTTCCCCAAAACAAAATCCAGATGTTGTTCTAAGACTGCTTGCTCTTGGAGCCCTCCCAATATGTAGTATAAACAAGACTGTAGCAAGTTTTCTTCCTTTTGTCCTATATAGTTCTTTAATGCTATTTTATTAGGTTTATTAGGCATTTTCAAGTATTTCCTGGTTTTCTGATACCACAACCCACAGTGTGAACTACATACTCTCTATTTCATGCTATAAAAATATCATTGGTGGACTTCAAAATTGGCCCCACATTATTTCAGACTTTTGAACTGAAGAAAAACCAAACATGAAATAAGAATTTCTTAATGCTACAGGGGCACTAGATGAGATCCAGAAGTGAGTAAGTGCTATGTGCCATGTAATATGAGTGCAGTCTGCATTAGTTGGTCTGGGGGTTACAGATCACTCCCTGGAGCATAAAGGTAGTCACTGGTCAGACACTGATCAGGCAAGGAAGTCCCACTGAGAATTTGAATTGAGATTGACTGTAGATGGAAGATATATATTTCCCCATTATTACTAGTCTAAGACACTTTCTCAAATCAGAGGCTTCACATAAATTTAAGAGCAACAAAACAACAGGAGTCATTGACTTGTACAATACAAAGCTACTTAACTACTAGTTTTTTTGTGTAATATGCTGCTTGGATAAGTTCCTTTACTGCAAGAAAATATAGTAACTTTCAAAGATCAGACTTCAAACAAGGCTGTAATGAATATCTCAGGAGCAGCAAACTGTTAAACCTAATCTCATATCAAGAAAATTGGTAAAAATTATAATAAATAATACCTTTATTCAATGATTATGGCTAAATACAACACAGTAAAACTGCTTCAAAACAAAACAAAACAAAACAAAACAAAACAAAACAAAAAACAAGCCTCAAAAAACTTTTGAAAGTTTTATCAAAACTAGAGAAGTTACAGTTGTTTTAAAAACCAGACAACTAAATTTTATGCTTCTTGTGGGTAAATTTTTTTCCAGAAGTGCTTAAATAAACAAAGTAATAATTTAATAAGAGGGAAGACCTAAGTAAATTATCAAATAGCATCAATACAGTAATAGAATCATAGAATCATGGAATGGTTTGGGTTGGAAGGGACCTTCAAAGATCATCCAGTTCCAGCCCCCTTGCCACAGGCAGGGACATCCTTCACTAGATCAGGTTGCTCAAAACCTCATCCAGCCTGACCTTGAACACTTCCAGTGATGAGGCATCTTATAAGCCCCCTTTAAGTACTGAAAGACTGCAATGAGATCTCCCCAAAGCCTTCTCTTCTCCAGGCTAGGCAACCCCAACTCTCTCAACCTTTCTTCAGAGGAGAGGTGTTCCAACCCTCTGATCATTTTCATGGCCCTCCTCTGGACCTGCTCTAACAGGTCCATGTCTTTCTTGTACTGGGGACCCCAGAGCTGGATGCAGTACTGCAGGTGGGGTCTCACCAGAGCAGAGCAGAGGGAGAGAATCATCTCCCTCAACCTGTTGGCCATGCTTCTTTTTATGCTGCTCAGGATATGATTGGCTTTCTGGGCTGCAAGCCCACATTATTGGTTTATGTCCAATTTTTCATCCACCAGTATCCCCAAGTCCTTCTCTGCAGGGCTGCTCTCAATCAATTCATCCCCAAGTCTGGTTTGATACTGGGGATTGCTGTGACCCAGGTGCAGGACCTTGCACTTGGCCTTGTTGAACTTCATGAGTTTCATATGGACCCACTCCTCAAGCCTGTTGACGTCCCTCTGGACGGCATCCTTTCCTTGCTCAAAGGATTAATTATTTATTCATTCATTTAAAGTAAAAATTAAAGCTGTGACAAGGAGGCAGAAAAATCACACATTCTGAATGAGCAGATGAGGAAATAAAAATAAAATTTACTGTTGATAAGTCCAAAACAATTCACATCTAAAAAATAACTAACTATATACATAATTATAGCCTTTAATGGAAACATCCATAAATCAGATAACAGATGTTGTAATTGTAGACATTGCTTGGAAAACAGTAGCTCAGCACTCTGTTACGGTCAACATGTTAAGAGTATGTTCTAATATGCACCACATCTGAATGTGGGAAGTTCAATACTTAATTTTCAAAAAATGTAAGAAAAGATGAGAAAAGGTTCTAGAATGATCAAATAAACTAAATAATCAGAAATTAAGTTAAATTCAATGACCAGTAGTTTCTGCTGTTCTCATCTCTATCTTTCACAAAAATGGCCCACAAGAGCTGCAGCCTCATATTCTATCTGGGGGCACTGTATACTTTTCCTCCTTCTCCTCCCTCCAAGGCTTCTTCTGTTTTTTCCCTTTGTCCTCTCATTCCACTGGCAGTAGTTTTTTCCACTTCCACCCCTGGGCTTCTATAATTTCTTTCTCCTTTACAGCTCTTCTGCCAGTCCCTTGAGAATAATGTTATGACACAGATCTTGCAAGATTCTTCTTTTTTCTTTTTCTGCTTTCAGTCATGTTTCAAATAATTTAACAATATATAATTACAGAATAAGGAGCATATATGCTCTGTCATATTACAGGAAAACAACAACAACAAAACCACACACAAAAACCCCTTGTGTGAAATAACTAGCTGGTATAAGTAGAAAAAAAAAAAAAGGCAAGTAAGCAAGCAAACAATCAACTCTCTCCCTCCTCAACCACAGAATTTACCAAGAAGCAGACTTGAAGATTGTTTAGAATTTGGGGGGGTTGATTTTTCATCTCTTTAGTAGTTTGTCTTTAGTCATATACAGAATTACTTTCCTCTTGGATAAATTCTTATTACAACATTAATGAATTAATGAACATTAATGAACACTTCTGTTAATGAACAATTAGACTATGATGCTTTTTGAATCATTTGTCCGTCTGGATTTTCCATCCATATGGATCAGTCAGCACAACTTTGCTGACAGATATATAGCAGGTATAGATTTGGTTCAGACTACTTTCCTCCCTGAAAAGAGAGGGTATGGATGTAAAGGGTAGGAACTGGGATCTGAGTCATAAAAATTTTCCATTATTGGCTACAAGGTCTTGTGCAAATATGCTGTTCTTTGTACAAATAAGCCCAGTTCAGGAAGTGGATGGGTCCAGTCATTTTTATCTGTCTTCAGCAATTTGCAGATTTATGGTTCTAGACAGAAAATTTACACAAACACATTAAGCAGAAAATGTGAATTGAATTCCCTTCAGAATATCAATATATATATAAAATATCTTTCTCTGTAAGCAAGTTCAAAATGAACCAGGAATTTTAGCATTGTGGTTCATCACTAAATAAGCATGTGAAATATTCTTATTTATGAAGAAATTGAGTAGCATTTCTCCTAGATACCTTACAACTGAGGAAAAAAATAAAAACTTTGAAGGCTGTACATTTCAGTGGGTGAGAAATAAATGAGATCCCATTTATCAAATACACTTACATTAAGCTCTTTACATCTGCTTCTCATCAATCACATCTCCGTCATAGGTATTGCTGTAAAATTCAATAACTTTTTCTTTGTCATTGAAGACTGCTTGAGGCAATCAAGAGACATTTCCAAATCCACCAATATGCATTCTATATATCACAACAGAGCAAAATATACAATCCCAGAGATATCCCTTTTCTGTATAAGAGCTCAGCTGGAATTTGTTTAATCAGCTGAACCTTGTAACAGGAAGAAAATGAAGGGAAAAAAAAGGTAAAAAACAAAACAAACCAACCCTCACATGCTTTCCCAGAAAGCTGAAACACAGATTGTGAGAAATACAGTCTTTTTCTGTTTGATTATTTGTTTGTTTTGTTTTTCTGAAAAATAAGTAGTTCTCACCTGTAGCCAAAGCAGAAGACTGTAACACTTACAACTGCATTAAACGACATGCCTTGAACCTAAATACAATTAAATATACTAAGATAGTGTAACTAACAACAGTACGTAAATATTTAGTAACACTGTGAGGACATAGCTACACAAAAAGTATAACCATTTTAGGTAAGTATGTGAGCAATCACAGAATCACAGAATCACAGAATCGTATAGGTTGGAAAAGACCTTTAAGATCATCGAGTCCAACCATAAACCTAACACTACCAAGACCACCACTATATCATGTCGCTAAGCACCTCATCCAAACGTCTTTTAAATACCTCCAGGGACGGCGACTCAACCACTTCCCTGGGATACCTCTTCCAATGCTTGATAACCCTTTCAGTGAAATAAAATTTCCTCATATCCAGTCTAAAACTCCCCTGCCGCAACTTCAGGCCATTTCCTCTTGTCCTATCGCTTGTTACCTGGGAGAAGAGACCGACCCCCACCTCTCTACAACCTCCTTCCAGGTAGTTGTAGAGAGCGATGAGGTCTCCCCTCAGCCTCCTTTTCTCCAGGCTAAACAACCCCAGTTCCCTCAGCCCCTCCTCATAAGACTTCTGCTCTAGACCCTTCACCAGCTTTGTTGACCTTCTCTGCACACGCTCCAGCACCTCAATGTCCCTCTTGTAGTGAGGGGCCCAAAACTGAACACAGTACTCGAGGTGTGGCCTCACCAGTGCTGAGTACAGGGGCACGATCACTTCCCTACTCCTGCTGGCCATGCTGTTTTTGATACAAGCCAGGATGCCATTGGCTTTCTTGGCCGCCTGGGCACACTGCTGGCTCATATTCAGCCGGCTGTCAACCAACACGCCCAGGTCCTTTTCCAAAGTGCAGCTTTCCAGCCATTCTTCCCCAAGCCTGTAGCGTTGCATGGGGTTGCTGTGGCCCAAGTGCAGGACCTTGCACTTAGCCTTGTTGAACCCCATACAATTGACCTAGGCCCATCGATCCAGCCTGTCCAGGTCCCTCTGTAGAGCCTTCCTACCCTCCAGCAGATCAACACGCCCGCACAACTTGGTGTCATCTGCAAACTTACTGAGGGTGCACTCGATCCCTTCATCCAGATCATTGATAAAGATGTTAAACAGAACTGGCCCCAACACCGAGCCCTGGGGAACACCGCTTGTGACCGGCCGCCAACTGGAGTAAACTCCATTCACCACCACTCTTTGGGCCCGGCCACCCAGCCAGTTCTTAACCCAGCGAAGAGTCCACCCGTCCAAGCCATGAGCAGCCAGTTTCTCCAGGAGAATGCTGTGGGAAACCATGTAAAAGGCTTTACTGAAGTCTAGATGTAACCACCAAAGAGCAAAGACTTGTGTAGTTGTACTTCAGTAGCATGGAAAAGTATGAGAGGAGTAACAGGTTTTGGAAGACAAAGAACAAAGAACAAGATAAGATCAAGGGACTCCAAATGGGCAGGGCATCCTGCTGAACACGCTGGAGTGGGTAGCTGGCAAAATCAGTAACAAACAGTATTGAAAGCAAATGAGCCCTGCCCCCTTTTGATAGCAAGTGATAAGCATAAAAATATCAGGCATGAAGAGGAAAGATGGAGAAGAAAACCATCCCATTTCTCTCATTGACAAGCTTTCAAATACTTATTATTAGTCCAAATCTAATTATTAAAGAAAAAGAAATAAAGAAAAGCAAATATTGAAACAGAAAAAAGTCTCAGCAGTTAACAGTACAGTTAAACTTGGTATAAACATACTTCCTAGTATCTAACCAATTTCTGCTGTTATGTCCATGCTTCCATTACAGCTTGAAATCCTAATATGTATTCAATATTGGGAGAGTGAGTCATCAGCATCCTGAGTCTACTGTCATGCTGGAATATCAGATTGATGGTGCTGATTTCTTCCTCCTCACTGTAAGATGCACTCGGCATTTTTATCTGTTTGCTAACATGTTTTACACTTTGCTTTTTCTTCATTGGTGTAAAATTTCACATTATGTCTGAATTTATTATATTTGGCTGGTTTACATATGTTAGATACCTGTACTTTGTTTTCTCTGTTAACCCAAAACCTAATTTTTTTCACTTCCCAGGTCTGCAGCTCACTGACCATTAGTGAGGTGTTCTTACAGCTTTGGGAGTTTCAGTGCCAGTCTCTGTCCCCTTTCTTCTTATCCCATGCATGCCCTACACATGCACACTGCATCTTGTGTCCCCACTTTTCAAGGCTTTTGTTATTGTATGAGGTCTGTATGTCTGTATACGACTACATCAGTATGTTAGCGTTACAAATATTTCATTCTACACAGAGTAAATACTCTTTTCTACTGTGAAAATTACGGTGATAGCATGCAAATATAAACAAAATTAATCAGACATAGACACCTGGTCATTAGAAAAAATTCTGTTAAAAATAAACTAAGTGAAAACAAACCCCCCAGCAGGTCAAGTTCAGAAAAAGCCTGAGAAGCCTTAGTTCTGACATCCTGCACAGTCGCACAAAGCCCATGGCCTGTGGCCAGCAGCAGTATTACTATATTTGCAGGACTAGCAAGGAATATATGAAGCAGAAATGGCTCCTACTGTGGAAATATTGTGGCTCATCTGCACCAGAACTGTAGAATCCTCAGTGAAATTCTCCTGAGCCTTATTTCCCTCTGGCAATAAGCAATAAGGACATCCATCACAGCCTCACAAGGCATAGGAGCAGGAGGTGTATGGCAGAAGAGGGAGCATACAGTGCCTGTACCTTTAGCTGTTGCTAAATAATGTGTACACTAGTCAAGGACTTTTCAGCTTCCCATGCTCTGCCAGATGCACAAGAAACTGGGAGGGGGCACAGCCAAGATAGTTGATCCAAACTGGCCAAAGGGCTATTCCATACCATATGACATCCTGCTCAGTATATAAACTGGGGGGAGTTGGCCTGGAGGTAGCGATGGCTGATCAGGGACTGACTGGGCGTTGGTCAGCAGGTGGTGAGCAGTTGAATCACTTGTTTTTTTCTGGGTTTTGTTCCTCTCTTGCTCTCTTGTTGGTGTCCTTCACATTCCAATTTATTATTATTATTATTATTATTGTTGTTGTTGTTGTTGTTCCAATTATTAAATTGTTCTTACCTCAACCCATGACTTTTCTTACTTTGCTCTTTCAATTCTCTCCCCCATCCCATCAGGGTGGGGAGGGTGAGCGAGCGGTTGTGTGGTACTTAATTGCCTACTGGGGCTAAACCACAACAAGAAAATTATAATGTTGGGGGGGGGTTGTTTGGTTTTGTGTTGCTTTTTTTTTCCCAAAAGTCTTTATCTTGTACTTTGTTTCATTACCTTCATTATTAAGGGCTTTGGATATCCAAATATTTTTCATCTATTTTGGGTTGTGTATTTAAAAAAACCAAAAAACAGTAAAATCCAACTCAAAGCTCTGTAGGCATCCTGTGACGCATGCCTGTTACTACTGTTCTTTTTCTTTAGTTACCTCCAAGCTATTTGAGTGTCACAGAGACGGTAAGTAAAGGGGTAAAAAAGAATAGTCTTGTCTGCAGTCTCTCTGCCTGTCATATCAGTAAGTTTCTATATGATCACAAATATTAGAGCCTTACATTAGCAATACACAAATCTCAGGGTTTTCTAAGTGAACAGTTTCCAGTCCCATCTATTCTCTACGATATGAAGGCTGAGAAAAGCCCTCAAAAATTTCTTAGCTCAGCCTGATAGAATAAAATGGAACACTGTATCACATTAAAACTTGTTTTTGATATCCCTCATATCCCTGGTAGACAATTATGATAATAGTTCTACAGAACATCAGGCAGAAGGTTAAGTAGTTCTAATGCTAACAGTTTACTGACAAGCATGACCTTTATGTCTCCCACTCTGTTCTGAGCACTTGATTGTATTTGGAGCAGGTTATCTTCCTAAAAGATCAAAGACGACGATTTCAGTTTCTGGTTGGAGTTTTCTCAACAGTTTTGTAGGACATCATAAGTGATAAATATGCTTTATAGGGTCAGTGGGAGGCATTATTATTCAAATGGCACTTACAACCCCCAACAACCTCCTGTTTGTGCACCTGCTGGTTATGAACCAACAAATGAGGAATGGAGGGAAAGCTTGTAGTATAATAGGTGTTACTTGCTTTGATCCCAATTTGATGATAAACATAAACAGCTTGATATAGAAAAACTTAAAAAAAAATCCTTTTCATATCACATGTAATATGCAAAAGTTATAATTGCTTAGAATTTAAATATACTTTTAAAGCTAATTGTGCTCCTGTTCTACCAAAAAAATTTTAGAATTCTTATATATAGGATACGTTTACACTTTTATTTGATGATGTGCTCAAAGAAGTGAAAGCAGCATACATCTTCTAAATCAAAAGTTTTGTTTTTGTTAAATCATACAGTGATTGAACAAAATAGAGAGGAAATAATTTCGTTGGAGCATGACCAATAAACATAATACAATTCCTAATATTTGGAATACTCATTGAAGGGTAACAGAAGGCTGTCATCTCCAGCATTTGAACTTGGCTATTAATTTCATGAGGATTAATTAACACAATTCATAAGTGATGCTACGTTCCACCAAATTGACTAGATGTGCAACAATCTGCAGCCTACAACTGGAGAAGGGATAATCTATGCATTCAAAGTCAGTGATCATAACCAGATAGAATCTGAAAACTGGAAGGAAGAAAATACTTTGCATCACCATTCTTTCCTTATACAAAGAAGATTTAAGTAGTTGATTATTTGCTACTTAGGAACAACATCATCTTGCTGGAAGCACTCAGATATTTTTAAGCATGCATGAATGAAGTTATGCAAATGAGCTCTTTTTCCCTAAAATTCATGGCTGAGTGGAAACCCTCAATCATTTCTGCCACCACCACAGCAGAAGATTGTCTGTCGCCTTGAGAAATAAATACAGAAGTTACAACATCAGTGTATGTAATGTTTCCACATTGTTCTGGTAGGGCAGCACCATTGACTAGATTTCTATAAAACAACTTTGGGCAGCTATATCCCCTTTCATGTTAAAATAGTAGTAATATACAAGGATCCAAAAAACTAGACATTTTCAGAGCAGGTTTTAATATAGAGTTATTTTTAATTGAAAAACGTTAGAAGTCTGTTTCCTATTCTTCCACGTAACAGTAACTATATGGAGATACCAGAAAGGGCTCATCTGTTTTTTTTATCCTTAGGTATGTATTTCATGTGTTATTAATCAAAAGCTTATCAACATGCAAGACCACTATCCAGCAGTTTGTGGAACAGAATACATAAATGCTATTAATGGGAAAACAAACCATCTCAAGGAATATTGCTCTGTTTCAAGGTCTCCTACTCAGTTTTGTATAAATCCTCATGTCTCAGTTGAAGTTAATGACATACACCAACCAATAAATTGCCCTTTTGTTATAGTCTCAAACAAAATGAGAAAGTTTATCTTTCAAATTGGATTTTGTGGCTGCCATGTAGGTCTTTACTGAATGATGAGGGTTTGGAAAACTCCATCCAAGAAAATTATTTGTCCCTATGTATTTCAAGAGAGTAAATGTTTTTCTTAGGTGCACTTGCTTTCTTGCTTTGGTCTCCTACAATACTAATGCTAATATTCTTATTAAAGTCTTGTACATGGAGTGCCTTGCCCAGTGCAATTCATACTGTATATGTTGCTAAATGTACACTGCAAAAATGGTTAATTTTCTGTTTCATGGGTGACCCTAATATGTACAGAAAGTATTTACAGCTTTTCTTTACCATTTGAGGGATGTTATGTCAGAAATGTTTTCTCATTGTTTCTGAAGAGTGTAAGGTAGAGTTATGGATTGTATTACAAAATTGCACTAACCTGAAAGATCACTCATATTCAGGAACACTGAGAACAATGTCACCACTATTACTTCAGGATCAAGGGCAAAAACTTAAACTGTATAAATAAATAGGGAAATTGATCTGTGTTCATTTGACAAAGAGAAAAAGAAGCTGCAACTATTAAGAAATCAAAGTACACCTAAAAAAATAATGAGAAGTTCAGATACAAAATATGATTATTTGTGAACATCATTATAAGTGTTGTGGTTTAACTCGTCTGGCAACTAAGCTCCACACAGCTGCTCACTCACTCCCTCACAGTGGTATGGGGGGGAGAATCAGAGAGTAAAAGTGAGAAAACTCATGGATTGAGATAAAGACAGTTTAATAATTAAAAGAAAAAAATTTAAAAATTGTAAGGAAAAAAACAAACCAAAACAACAAAGAGAGAGGAAAATAAAACCCAAGAAAAAAATATTAAGCAAAATAATTGCTCACCACCAACCAACCAATGACGAGACAGCTCCCGAGCAATGGCAGCCCCCGTCAACCTCCACCCCCGCCATTTTATTGCTGAGCATGACGTTATATGGTATGGGATATCCCTTTGGCCAGTTGGGGTCAGCTGTCCCAGCTGTGTTGCCTCCCAGCTTTTTGTGCACCCCCAGCCTACTCGCTAGAAGGGCAGTGTGAGAAGCAGAAAAGGCCTTGACTCTGTGTAAGCACTGCTCAGCAATACTAAAACATCAGTGTGTTATCAACACTATTTTCAGCACAAATCTAAAACATAGCGCCATACTAGCTACTATGAAGAAATTTAACTCTATCCCAGCCCAAACCAGTACAATAAATGGAGAAGAGGATGGAACAGGATATGTGGATCTTTCTTCCCTATTAGACATCTAAAAGAGCAACATCAGAACAAGTAAATCATGAAGACTACTCAGTAGAATTTAAATCCAAGGTAGAGGGATAGGATCTAGTCTTCCATGTGCTACTGGTGATGAGTGAAACAGTTTCTGAAACAACATGTCTGAATGCCTTACACAGTCAGAATGGCCCCAAATGGACTAAAATTAATGTTTAGGATTTCCCTCTGGAGTCTGTTTCAGCTGTGGAAAATTTCTTTCTTTGGATATTCTTTAGGCACTTGAACACTTTAATGCAAGTTGAGTATCTATTTTAAGGAAACAATTTATAATAAGAAGCATTTGCATAATAAAAAGAACTCTTTCATTAGTTTATTCACCACAGAATGTCATACATATTTTTGCAGACATAGATACAGAACCAGGTTCTGAAGAACACAGAGGCTGATTTTACCTTCTTTTACAATGTGACAACTGCATTACTCCCTTTTTACAAAGCAGAAGTAGAAGTCTCCACATTATTGTGTGAGTAAAATTCCTCTGTCTCCCTACTACCAAAACTCTGCCTTCTGTGGCAGAGGGCTTCCAGATGCCTCTCAGGTTTAGTATGTCTCTGCAGAGATATCTCTTCTTGCTAGTCAGTCACTGACAGACATACTTTTGTCTCTTTTGATTAACAAACATCTCGGCTGAAATTAGCCATCCAAAAATTAGTTGCCTACTCTAAGTTAATAACTATATTTTCACTATAGTCAATGGAGAGAGATTGGTATCTCCAAGTTGCAAGTCATTCCCTCTCTCTTAGAAAACTCTTTTAAGGTGGGATTAATTGCTCTCAGGAAGTGTCTGTCTCTTTCTATTAATATAAAAGCAACCAAACTGCTAGCTGAGATTCTGAGTGTGATTCAGCTACCTAAACATAGGTGTCTAGTACCATTTCAGAAAACTCTTGGGTAACTTTCCTAGCCTCTAGCTGCTGCCCGAGAAGAACACAGGTGTCTCCTGTGTTCCTATCTCTTTAAACTGTAAACAGCTAGAAAGAAAGATATATTCATTTTTAACATTGTACTGGAAATGCCTTGAACTAAAATTTCAGAACTAAATTGTCTGTATCTAGATAGAAGTATTGGCTTCAGCACATCTTGGTACTGTGAAATAAAGCTCTGTGTCTGAAATAAGATGTAGAAAAGCAGGGTCTAATCTTTCAGTATCCAGGGCATACTCACACTGCTCAATAATTAATTATGGAATGAAAGTTCAAGTTGTAATAAAATTTGAAGTGGCATGAATTAGTTCAACAAAATTGAAACTGGGGGACCCTGCTGGTATTAGTGAAGTGCAAACAGTTGGTTTTAATATTTGTGTCATTCAGCAGAGAGGTTTTCATTACCTGCAATTCCACAGTATTAATCCATTTGAAAGAGCCAGACTATTCAAAATTCACAACAGGAAATTCATGTAGTGGAATTTAAAAAAAGATACAACTTCAGTCATGCCTGTCCAGTGTCACTGAACTTAGTAATGCTTATTGACTGCAATGAGGACAAAACCAAACAATTTGTACACAAATGCAAAATGCACAGAATAGAAGAAATGTAATTACAAAGTGTGGAATTGATCTGACTGCTAGAGGTGGGATATGTTTCACCAAATGCATAAGTCTACAATGCAAATACCATGACCTGAGCTAATTCTCTGAACTGCCTCTATGGAGAGAGATTCATCTTACAAGGGCACAAGTCAGGACATCAGGTGAGTCCAGTTCAAAAAGTATCTGCTTCCTTTCACTGACTAGAAAGCAACTAGCAGTACCAAAATAAGATGTAAACAACCAGATTAGCCATCTAAAAATTGCGGAGATGAAACCTATCACAGCAATTTAATATCATATATTCTTTCCAATTATTATATGCATACATATATTACTTTCTCATATAAACATGTATTATATCATATGGCATATTACATATTGATAATAATAAACATTATTTAATATTGCAGTGTATTTTTATGTACAAAACATGATATGATATATCATACATAATATTCTTTCTAGTGATTATTATTTTAGGAAGTGTTCATTTGTTAAGAAAACACTGATTTTTTTTGTTGTTGTTATTCTTTTTCTGATTTTGCAGTGGCTTGCAGTTATTTACTTAAGGGCATGAGGACAGGCTTCTACTAGAAGAAAATAAAACTATGGTGTATTACATTTTTTAAAAGGTGAAATGACCTAAAAGAAAATGATATTTGGGAAGTGATTTGGGAACCTAAATATACATGTTTGGTGCCATATTAGATGCTTTACTTCATCCTATCTGTCCTCCACTTGCCATTCTAGAAATAACTATCTCCTGTATGCCTGGTGTCATATCTATCAGCCCCAAGGAGATTTGTTCAGTATTAAAGATATTTAACATGGCACTGGATGTATTTGTTCAGATATTTAATTTTGATGTTGATTTCAACCATGTTTCATATTTTCCTAAATTTTTCCTATCATAGAATAGTAGACATGAAAGATTTGTTTAACTTTTATGGAATTTGGATTAAAAAGACTTCAGACTAACAAGATGTATTGAGGCAAAATTATATTTTGTATCTATATGCTTCCATAAAGCATAGATTTGGCTACTCAAGCTGCTTCCTAAGCTGTGGAGAACTGTCTTTAATCTAATGTGGTTGAAACAAACTCAGTCCATGTATCAGATTTTCATCTAAGTCAAAATTATTGATGAGATTTTTTAAAGCCCCATGGCTACCTTTTCAGCAGTGGAAATTAATGGGAGTTTTCTCACTGTGTCAATTCCAATGGAAATCAGTGAAGGACATAATTTCAAGGCAGCTCCAGGGTCAAGAAAACAGAAATGTATTTTAGAGTCTCGTTTTCTCACTGCTTTTTTTAGGAACAAGTTATGAAATTTTTCAGAATATTACTTTGTTTCAAAATCATTAAACACTGGTGTAAATGGAGAAGCTAGTGGAGCTCATGACCTATGCTTTAAGTATTGCTTAAGCCTCCCTCTACTATGTCAGGTACTTTTTATTATCAAATATTTTAGCTTTGAAATGGGATTTTTGGCGCCATTGGACCTGATCTTCTGCTGTGACAGATAAACTTTTTTTTTTAATTGACTTAGAGATCTGCATTTGAAAAGGATCTTATTTTTAGGTCTCAGAAGTCTTTTCATAAGACTGCTCCAGAACTTCTCTAATGGGAAGGAACCTTCTGATAAGCTTTAACTTGTTTGGGTTTTTTTTTCCCCACATAATTTATTTCTATTTGTACCAAAGCTGTCCTTCAGTTCAAACAGTATTTTTATACATTAGAGGCAGCAATCACATTCTCTTTTATTTGTTTTTCTGTACTGAACAAGCCATATTATTTTATTTTCTGTTTGTAAAATTCCATTTCATCCTATTAATCTTTCTCTGTACTAGCTAAGTTTGAGTTTATCCTTCTTGAACCATGGATGACTAAAACTATATACTGTATTCTATAGAAAGGTCCAGTAAGACTTTGAACAGAGGAAACGATCCCAGCTATCTGTTTAAACTACCTTGTTGGAGAAAAAAACCAGATTCCAGATTATTTCCTTATGACTGAATTGACCTCTTTGTCACACTGTGGTGAAATTACTAAAGCTGGACAATTTTCCTTCCCAGTAATTACCTAGTCATAGTGTCCCAGTTTGTATCAGACATTTTTGTTATTAGTCCCTTGGTCACCAATTTTACTTCTTGCATTGTTTAATTTATTTTTTTTCTGTCATCACCCATGTTTACAAAGTTCTTTATATGTGATATCTCCATCTGCTGTATTGAGAAGTATTGACAATGAGTTTCAAGTCTGTCTCAGAAGCAAATTTCATTAGCACATATCCAATTTTTACGCTAATGTAATTCAGGGAAATATCTGATGATTTTTACTAGTTATTTCACTTTAGACTTATATTTCCCTTTCAGTTTTACCTGTTTCTATCTTACTATGAGATAGCCATCAATTGCTCTGCAAGCTGTCCATTAATTCTTATCTTTTCCAATCCCATGTGACACTACAGGAAATATTTCACTGTCTTGGAGAAAGAAGTGATCTACCACATTTCCTACAGCTAGAAATAAGTTTTCTTATCACTGAAACATATCGTGTTAGTCCAGTGTGATCTACCTCTGGTAAACTCAGTAGAGTTTTATAACCTATTCTATTTCTTAGACATCTGCCTTAGATTTTATTTTTTTCTTAAATCCTAATGCTGAATGTTTGCATTTTACTAAAATGAGCAGAATATTTTCCTATTTTTACTTATTATTGTTTCTGATACTCTTGAATCATGTGGCACCACTCAGCTTTATAGCTGGGTTAAAAATTTGCTTCTGAACTTGTAAATGATGAAGGTATAAGGCACAATGCTACCCCACTACAGTTACAGTCCTTTTGCATCTGATCTGACTCACATGTAACTCCTCTGAGCTTTTGCACTGTGCTTACCTCCCATTTATTACTGACTTTTGTGTCATTAGAGACAACCAGTGACTCAACCTAGTTCACAGACTTGTTCATAATCTCTCTGTTAGAGTTTCCTAGACACAAAAATGGCTAAAGATCAAAGGTGGATATACCTACCCCTTCTCTGCTCAATAGGCTCCCCGAAAAATGGTCAAAGGCCTTTAAAAAAAAAAAAAACACAACCCCCCCCAAAACCACAAAAATACAAGTTTTATTATATTATAAGCTAAGATGTCTCAGCACTAAACAAAAGAGGATGAGAGACCAATTTGTAGGTCTAAAGCCAAGTAATTCATGTCAGTATTGCTTGGGACTATTCCTCTCCATAGGAGACTTATCTTGGAGAGAGGTAGATGCAGTGGTCCAAAACAGAAGCAAGAATTGCACTAATATTTAAGTAATGGAAAAATGGGTCCTAGCGTTTGAGATTGCTTCCTGGACCTCTTTTATTTAGCAGTATAAAGTGCAATAAATAGAAGAGGGTAAAGCAAGGGGGTTTTATACAACTCTCCTGCTTTCCACTGTTTCCTTTTCGGTAGGTCGTTGCCTTCAGGCTTGATTTCAGTCAACTCAGTGACTGGTAACAAATTATGCATAGCCTCCTTTTGTCCCTAGGAGGTTACTTCTTGAACCTCTGAAGCTTGTCTGTGCTTCTGTTCCCTGTTCTGAATTAGAAGTCCTTAATCTCCACTTCTGCCTGACAAAAACTTGGTCTTCTGAAATTTCCTTCCCTCTTCCATATCAAGCATACTACTTGCTCTTCCAGAAAAGTCACAACCATCCCTTTCTCCAGATAGAGAAGAGTATTAACATGTTTACAAAGGTATCATCTGTCACAATCTTTGAGGTGAACTTCAGGTGTTGGAAAATGCCATGGGGATTTATACCAAACCAATGGAATGAACTAGGTCAATGCAGTTAATGTCAAATATATTAACACAAATTATTTCCCATATGAAATAGAAACTTTTGCACAGACATGTACGAACAGTGTATTGGATAAAAAGCAATAATTTATTGGGATCATTACATAAGTAAGAGTTGCTTAGGGAATCAAATCACTCAAGCAGGATGGTAGGTCACTACGTGGATGGCAACAGAAGTCCGTGTTGCAGGTGTCTTTGCAACAGCATCTTCAGCTCAGTCAGGTGAAAATTCCTGAACTGCTGTCCTGCTGAATTTGTAAATACAGCTGTCTCATGGTTCTCAGTGAACACTCTACCATATGCATGATCTGTTGCTGTTGATTATATTAAACACTGTACAAAACACCTCCTAATTATTTTCACTGTGTAAAAAAGAATGTCCTACATGACCATGTCTGCATCTGCAGGAAGAGTTTCTATTGACTATTTAGAGATACCTTAACTAAGTACAATTTAATCAATTCTGCAGCACAAACCAACCTGGAAAGTCTCTGGGATGGCTAGATTGTCCATCCAGGATCAACACATTTAAGCATACAAATAGTTCTTATCAGTTAGTGCATACACATCAGGAGCTACCTTGAGAAAACTTTGGGGCTATCTAGATTTGACACCTGGTGACCTCTTGTAAGTTAGTCAAACACTTTGCTGTGCAGGTGGTTAGCAGTTTTGTCAATCACTTCGTCTCTAGCTTCACCAGGTCGTGAAGCTAGAGACGAGGTGATTGCCTGTTGTCTAATCAGGAAGATGACTAGATAGCTGGAAGTTCTCAAACAGCCTGAGAATTAACAATGAAGTACACGAATGTGCACACAGACACAACCCTTGTATGTAGATTGTAATAACTATAGTACAAACTAATTTCATCCTTATATTTATTCCGTAAATACAATAGCTCTTACCATATAGCAAGTGACAGTTTCATCAGTACTTGTCAGTTATTTTCCTGACTTTTACATGAATGCAGTGTATCAGTCAAATAGAATATCAGACAAAGCTGCATTAATGTTAAGAAGATATATTAATGCAACTGCATAATATCCTAAGATCCATCAAAAAATTGAATGTTATTTAAAACAAGTGTCTACATTATCTTCCAAATTAATATCCCATGAAACTTTAAAAAAGTATGAATCAATTAAAAAATGTTATTTCTTTGGGAACTTATATGAATATTTGAAATTATTGAATTTTATACTAAAACTTGTATTTATTCAAATTCAAACTAAAAAAAACGCTGGAAGAAATTACTTACCACCACAGCCAGAAGCAGGGTAGCCAGGGGACACGGTGGGCAGCCCCAACCCTGAGCATCGGGCACCTCCCTGGGGATGGGGATGGGCCAAAGATGGGCCAGGGGTGGGCCTAGCTCAGGGAGGCCCATGGATGGACAAGGCAGTGCTGTGGAGAGCTGTAGACTGGCCCTGCTGTGGTGTTGCTGGGGCAGGGGCTGACAGCCCGCAGGGCTGAAATGGGGTCCTGGGCTCTGAGCAAGGTAGGGAGTGGCTCCAGGGTGGCTGGGCAGGGCTAGCCAGGCCTGATGATGCCTGTAGGACCCTGACATAGAAAAGGTTTATGTAATCACTGTTAGCATCTGTATGTATTGCACCTTGAATACTGTGTTCAGTTTTGGGCCCCTCACTACAAGAGAGACATTGGGGTGCTGGAGCATGCCCAGAGAAGGGCAACAAAGCTGGTGAAGGGTCTAGAGCAGAAGTCTTATGAGGAGTGGCTGAGGGAGCTGGGATTGTTTAGCCTGGAGAAAAGGAGGCTGAGGGGAGACCTCATCGCTCTCTACAACTCCCTGAAAGGAGGTTGTAGAGAGGTGGGGGTCGGTCTCTTCTCCCAGGTAACAAGTGATAGGACAAGAGGAAATGGCCTCAAGTTGCGTCAGGGGAGGTTTAGACTGGATATGAGGAAATTTTACTTCACTGAAAGGGTTATCAAGCATTGGAACAGACCGCCCAGGGAAGTGGTTGAGTCGCCATCCCTGGAGGTATTTAAAAGATGTTTGGATGAGGTGCTTAGGGACATGGTATAGTGGTGGTCTTGGTAGTGTTAGGTTTACGGTTGGACTCGATGATCTTAAAGGTCTTTTCCAACCTATACGACTCTGTGATTCTGTGATTCTGTATATATATGTATTTCAGACTATGAATACCCCATCCTAATAACTTCAGAATCTATTAGCTGGCATCAGTTACAGCAGTACAAGGGAAGGAAGTTTTATAGATCACTGGATGTTTTTCATGCTGTAAAAAATGAAGCAAGCAGGTGCAGGTAGCACCCTTTCAGTGAATTTAAAGAAATGAGTGCTCATTATGAGTGCTCAACATTAGAAAATACATTTCTGAAAGAAACATGACTGTTCTGACCAAACATAATTTAGGACTACAGTCATCTGAAGAACCCAGAGTTTCAGCTTCTTGTCCATGTCAGAATCCATCTGGACAATTTCCTGGGGGTGCTGGTTGACAGCTGGCTGAACATGAGCCGGCAGTGTGCCCAGGTGGCCAAGAAAGCCAATGGCATCCTGGCTTGTATCAGGAATAGTGTGGCCAGCAGGAGTAGGGAAGTGATCGTGCCCCTGTACTCAGCACTGGTGAGACCGCACCTCGAATACTGTGTTCAGTTTTGGGCCCCTCACTACAAGAAGGACATTGAGTTGCTGGAGTGTGTCCAGAGAAGGGCAACGAAGCTGGTGAAGGGTCTGGAGAACAAGTCTTACGAGGAGCAGCTGAGGGAACTGGGATTGTTTAGTCCAGAGAAGCAGAGGCTGAGGGGAGACCTTATTGCTCTCTACAACTACCTGAAAGGAGGTTGTAGTGAGGCGGGTGTCAGCCTCTTCTCCCAAGTAGCTAGCGATAGGATGAGAGGAAATGGCCTCAAGTTGCGTCACGATAAGTTTAGGTTGGATATTAGGAAACATTTCTTTACTGAAAGGGTGGTCAAGCATTGGAAGAAGCTGCTCAGAGAGGTGGTGGAGTCACCATCCCTGGAGGAGTTCAAAAAATGTGTAGATGTGGCACTTCAGGACATGGTTTAGTAGGCATGGAGGTATTGTGGTGATGGTTGGACTAGATGATCCTAGAGGTCTTTTCCAACCTTAATGATTTTATGATTCTATAGGAGTAAGTACCGAACTATGAAACTTTAAGGTTTTTGCCTGGCCCATCAAGTATACGGGTAAACCCATGCATGGGTTTTGGCTACATATGAGGGGTGTACAGCACCAAAGGAAACCCCTACAGCCAGGAAGGGGAGTGATGGGAACTCCTACAACCTAGGAGGAAGAAATGGTGTAGGAGGCTGTACACTTCTAAGTCTGCCCATGTATCTGCAAGTGCATGTACGTGATTAAGACATCTTGGAATTATAGAAGGGTCATCAGAATATTTTAGTTGTGTATTAATTTTTCAAGTGTCTAGCACTGTGGTTTATCTGTCCTATTGTTGCTGTTGTTCCTGAATGGATAGTTCCATTACTGTGGCTTAATTACATGTTATTAAGAAGTCAATAACCTTCTTTGATTCTGATTTGGTTTATGTTAGATGAAGTGAGAAGAGTTTCCCTGTGACTCTTTGTCCTGTTTCCAGTCCTGCTTGCTGCATCTTACCTTTTCCCAGTTCTGCCTTCTTATCCGAGACTATCAGTTTGCAATGCAGATTCCCTACATCTTCAGGATGATCTGTGATTAATATCTTTCATTGGATCTTGTCAACAAACTTTGATTACTGATGCTTCTGACTAACAGAACTTGAGAACTTTCAAATAGCTGATTCATGGTGAAAACATTAATGGACAAAGAAATACTATTTTTTTTCCAGTGTTGACTCTGAGTCTCTGACAATTTACCACAAGCCATACGGATCTTCTAGTAGGAAGAACAACTCAAACTGAATTATATAACTATAAGAAGAGATCATACAAAAATTATAACTCAGTTAACAAGTCGATCAAAAGGTATAAATACATAGAAAGACAAGCTTAATTTATGTGAACGAAGATATTATATTGTAAAAAGCTTTTGCTAAAAGGACCAGAGCTCTATTTAAGGTAAAATTAGAATATTTTTTTTAAATTTTTTTGCTTATAAAGGCAAAAAAACCTATTATAATTATCAGGTGTCTCCTTCTGCATAAATTATCCATAGAACTACCCCCTATTAATTTCTATTATATGCAGAGTATGTCTTTAGGGAAACATGGTCAGAATTTAAAATTCTCACTTTGGAAGAATCTAAAATGAGCCTTGATGGTCTTGTTATTACTGGTAAATGAACTTTTTGCTTAAAATAAAAGCAGAAGCCCTCTGCTACATTTAGAGTTGTGTAACTTTATTTAGCAGACAGTTAAAACAAGAACAAATTGTAGAACAGTAGCTGTATAAATCCATCCTTCAGCCATCAGGTCTTATCATTACTTTGTCAATTATTTCTTTGTCCACTTTATTTTCTAATTTATGTTTCTTGTGAAGGTAATAGACAGAGATCAAGTCAGTGCCTTAATCTTATCTTTGGTAATTTGACAGAGCTCTTGAAATCTTTTACTGTAAAGTACACATTTCGGTCCTTCAATGATTGTCACAGTTCTTTCCAATTATTCAGATACGTCCTGAATTGTGGATATCAGACACATGATCCTAGATATCTCACCAGTTCCAAATATAAATAAATGTAACCTCTTCTGCTCTGTTTTCTCCTGTTCATACATGTGTGACTCCTAGCCTTTTGCTCACAGTTTGACACTGCATCATACTTCACTAAACCATTTGCCAGACCCCATGACAACCATCTGCAGGACCGTATGTTCTTCTTAGAGTCACTACTCCATACACTAGATTCCATAAATAAGATGCACAGGTACATTTGTTCATATAAGAATACATATGCTTGTGATGTTTTAAACTGAGCTTTAGAACACCGTTTATCTATAGTCTCAATTATTTATCAATCTTCCTATCTTTCTGGTTCCTGCAAACTATATTAGCTAAGCATTATGATCCATGGGACTGCAGAAAGGAAGAGGGATAGTCTAATCACTAAAGCAGGCAAGGCCAATGTTTCTTTGAACAACTGAATAAGTTAAAACTTTTTATCTTAAAATGAAAAAAAGGCAAATTATGATAAATTATGTATAATAAATAAGGAAAAAGTTTTCAGAAAAAGTTAGTTTCAGAAAACAAATGGTCTGCCTGTCTCGCCTCTTCTGTTTTGCACCCATAGGTGCTGGTTCTTATGAGCACCACAAGAAAGGCACCAACTCTCTCAAGAAAGTTAACTACTTCATTAACTTACCAGGAAAGGTAATAGCCAGTTATAAAATCTTACATCCCTTCTGATGCTAGGAACCCTGAATTGATACAGCATTAGATGGACCTTTAGTATGGCCACAGCATGCTGCACAGATCCTATCCATGGTGATGTTTGTCGGTATTGTGGTCTTCAGAGGTTTTATAGGATTTTCTGAAAAGAACTGTGGTACAAAAAGGATGTTTATTTGAAATGTTGTTTCACATCAAGATAAAGACAAACACAGCAATAGATTATTGCTGTTGCCAAGTGGGTGCAGCCCCCAGGCTCTTCCATTACCATCAGCTAGCTGGGCTCATCTTCTGTGAAGGAATATGTGCAGCACAACACAGTCTAGGAGGTCAAGTGATATGTGCAATGCAGCACAGTACAGCACATGCCTGCTTAGGTCAGTTGTTATATGGATCATTAGCTCCTCAAAGTACAACAGCCTTACAGTCAGGATCACTGCATCTTCCTTAGTTTGTCTGAATGCAAGGCAAAGGGTTCAAAAGAGGATACTGACAAGAGGCTTCCAGTCCTGTTGCTGAGAAAGAAAAGTTAAGTTAGTTAAACTGCATGGCAAAGTCCTGGCATCCAGTTAGCTAAGAGGATTTGACAGTATTTTGCTGTCTATTATCTAGTACCTGCTCTTGATTGATCAGGTGCTGAATATATTGAACTGCTAGAGGAATTAATACCTTTACTGCCTGTTTCTACCCATCTTAGAATGATAGCACTGTGAAGGTATACATAATTTTATGAAGGAGGTAGGAAATTGCAATTTTTTACTGTGGTGATTTCTAATGTGAAATTTACTATTACAATTCATTTTTAGAATTTGCTCACTGCTCTGTCATTGCCAGGTCGAGCATCTCTGATTTCAGCTGCAGCAAGGTCCTGCAAATTTCTTGAACCATGAATGTTCTTGATAAAGGTTGAAAAGGATGGTTTGGATTTGGTGCTTTAGTTTGTATTTATTACTACCTGTAAATGGTAGACGGTGATATGGGGGGAACTGATTTGAGGATAAAGTTGCAATATAAAGCTTTGAAAAAATCAAAGCTATCTAATATAATATTATCAGGACTGATGAATAAAAGTTAGTACCTTTACATTAACATGATACACTGCACCCTAAACAGACATCCTGACAGTAAAATGTTCAGACACTGATCCTTTTTTTTTCTTCTATATTTTTTTTGAATCTAAATGACTCCCTTTGGTTCCAGTTTTGTTAATACGTTGAACCTGTATAAAGAAGCCTTACTGTACATGACAATGTATCCCAAAGTATTGTTAATCCTAAAAAGCTATGTTTATCTACATATATAAATATTTTAATTAATTTTCACTAACACTTATAGGTATTTACCATGATGCAACACAGTTATTCATAGACTCTTTATTGCAATATAGTTCAGTACTTCTTTGACTTTATGATCTGTCACAATATGAATTACTGGTATTTAATACAACATAATTTTGAAGGAAAGGTGATGCTAGATTCAATTATAGCTTATTCCCTAGTTTATGAGGAAAAAGATAGAAGAAAAAAAAAAAACCTTTTCTTTTGACTAGCTAACCTCACTTTAAGGTATGACCATTACCACTTCAAGGTAGCAATTAAATAGTTGATATGGAATTTCACCTTTGTTTACAATAACAATATTTTTCCAGGACTGCTGGGAGAAATGTATCTCATATACATGGCCAGGCTCTCTTTTTCTTTATTAGGCAAGTGTCGTGGTTTATCCCCAGCCGGCAACTAAGCACCACGCAGCCGCTCGCTCACTCCCCTCACAGTGGGATGGGGTAGAGAATCGGAAGAGCAAAAGTAAGAAAATTCGAGGGTTGAGATAAAAACAATTTAATAGGTAAAGCAAAAGCCACGCACGCAAGCGAAGCAAAGCAAGGAATTCATTCACTACTTCCCATGGGCAGGCAGGTGTTCAGCCATCTCCAGGAAAGCAGGGCTCCATCACGCATAATGGTCACTTCGGAAGACAAACGCCATCACTCCAAATGTCCCCCCTTCCTTCTTCTTCCCCAGCTTTATATACTGAGCATGATGTCATATGGTATGGAATAGACCTCTGGCCACTTTGGATCAACTATCCTGGCTGTGTCCCCTCCCAGCTTCTTCTGCACCTGGCAGAGCACGGGAAGCTGAAAAGTCCTTGACTAGTGCAGCAACAACTAAAACATCTCTGTGTTATCAACACTGTTTTCAGCACAAATCCAAAACATAGCCCCATACCAGCCACTATAAAGAAAATTAACTCTATCTCAGCTGAAACCAGCACAGCAAGATAAAGAGTTAGGGCATATTTGGAAGTCAGACTCAATTTAAAATCTGTATTGACTTGGCATTGTTGAGAAAGCTTCTGTATACTATAATGGAACATGTTTCATTCACCAGGAGGTCAGTTTTGGTGTTTCAATGCAGCATTGTTAGTTTGGACAGATTTTTCTACAGTTTTGTACTATATTTGTGATGCTGAATCAAAAGATGTTATGTAGTGCTACAGCAATAAGACCTTTTAAATTACTGAATGAAAATAATCTCTAATCAAGACAGAAATGCCCTTTGTTGTTATATTCTCATTAACATCCCCTTAGTGTGAGATATTACTGTCTTGCTAACAGAGGAGGTAAAATGTCTTTTATTCCTCAGATTATTAGATTCTAAGAATACTCAGGTAATACATCTAAATTCTAATAATTTTGTTAAGGAATTATGTGTTTCTAAACATTATTCATTGCATACATTGAATTCAATGAATCAATAATGCTGTTCATTACTATCCATCAAAATGGAAAGCATAGAACGTTAACTTCGAATTTTATCTGACTTGCCCACTTTGTGTTACAGTGGATAATTCTATTAATGGAAAGAGGTATAAATCAAAATTTAGCTAATGACTTAAAATTCTAAAAATGAACCATTAGCAAACCTTATAAATAAGATTTTGCATTGCTTTTCTATTCCTGGCAAAAGGGACATTTTGAAAAACAAGAGACAAAGTTTCTTTTAATTTTTTTAATATTTTGAGGGAATTTGAATACAGATTTTCATATTTTCTGCTGCCAGAAAGAGGAAAACATTGCAGCCGTAGATTCAAAGAAATTTGAAGATATCTTTAAAATTAGAATGTAAAAAGTTCAACTACTTGAAATCACTTAACTTTTTAGATTTTTATTTTCAAATAGTTGGACTATACAGATCTATAATTATTGGTGTAGTCATAAAGACATTCAAGATTTGATAATTAAGGCAGAAGAAGTTGGCTCCTGATACAGACATTATTATATCCTTCTGTTCTCTTCCTATTGTACAGTTGCATCACTTCTTTACTTTCATTGTCTTGCTTTCAGTTTTGTATCAAATAAGAGAAGACTCAGGCCCCATATGTCGCCTTTCATATGGAAACAGGCTTGTTCACATATCAAAATAAGTTATTATTCTTAAGCACATTGTTGTTCATGATGGGGAAGGAAAGAATTATAGGTTTGGAAATTTCCTTGCAAACTTTAAGTACAAAAGCTTGCATATAAAAATGCACAATCAATTTGTGTCTCCATATCAAATACAAATATAAATCAATTTTATCCTTACTTCTATTTCTTACTTGCCTTTTTTCTCTAATATATATCATATTGATTCCATGAACAACTGCATGTTTAATTAAGCCCAGCCAGCATGGGTTCAGGAAAGGAAGGTCCTGCTTGACCAACCTGATCTTCTACAACAAGGTGACCCGCCTAGTGGATGAGGGAAAGGCTGTGGATGTTGTCTACCTAGACATCAGTAAAGCCTTTGACACGGTTTCCCACAGCATTCTCCTGGGGAAACTGGCTGCTCATGGCTTGGACGGGTGGACTCTTCGCTGGGTTAAGAACTGGCTGGATGGCCGGGCCCAAAGAGTGGTGGTGAATGGAGTTTACTCCGGTTGGCAGCCGGTCACAAGCGGTGTTCCCCAGAGCTCGGTGTTGGGGCCAGTTCTGTTTAACATCTTTATCAATAAACTGGACGAAGGGATCGAGTGCACCCTCAGTAAGTTTGCAGATGACACCAAGTTGTGCGGGAGTGTTGATCTGCTTGAGGGGAGGAAGGCTCTGCAGAGGGACCTGGACAGGCTGGATCGATGGGCCGAGGTCAACTGTATGAGGTTTAACAAGGCCAAGTGCAAGGTCCTGCACTTGGGCCACAGCAACCCCATGCAACGCTACAGGCTTGGGGAAGAGTGGCTGGAAAGCTGCACTTTGGAAAAGGACCTGGGGGTGTTGGTTGACAGCCAGCTGAATATGAGCCAGCAGTGTGCCCAGGTGGCCAAGAAAGCCAATGGCATCCTGGCTTGTATCAAAAATAGTGTGGCCAGCAGGACTAGGGAAGTGATCATGCCCCTGTACTCGGCACTGGTGAGGCCGCACCTCGAATACTGTGTTCAGTTTTGGGCCCCTCACTACAAGAGGGACATTGAGGTGCTGGAGCATGTCCAGAGAAGGGCAACGAAGCTGGTGAAGGGTCTGGAGCAGAAGTCTTATGAGGAGCGGCTGAGGGAACTGGGGTTGTTTAGCCTGGAGAAAAGGAGGCTGAGGGGAGACCTTATTGCTCCCTGCAACTACCTGGAAGGAGGTTGTAGAGAGGTGGGGGTCAGTCTCTTCTCCCAGGTAACAAGTGATAGGACAAGAGGAAATGGCCTCAAGTTGCACCAGGGGAGGTTTAGACTGGATATGAGGAAATTTTACTTCACTGAAAGGGTTATCAAGCATTGGAAGAGGCTTCCCAGGGAAGTGGTTGAGTTGCCATCCCTGGAGGTATTTAAAAGATGTTTGGATGAGGTGCTTAGGGACATGGTATAGTGGTGGTCTTGGTTAATGTTAGGTTTATGGTTGGACTCGAAGGTCTTAAAGGTCTTTTCCAACCTATACGATTCTGTGATTCTGTGATTCTGTAATAGGAACTATGGAATTTTAGTTAATGAATTGATTCTTCAGATGCTGTCAAATTGCTAAAAAGCATAAAAATAGAGGTTATTTTCCATAGTGAAGGTACTCAAATTTGTACTGGGCTTTCATTTTTCATAGTACACAGAGTTCCAAGCCAGCAAATTATCTCCAAAAAACAGACTGTTGCAAATTGGGATTAGATGCATGGGTTACATGTCTGCTTTGATGTAGAAGTACCACTACAGGTTTGTATACTTATTTATTTCAACAGGTTAGAATATCATTTTCATCTGTATGTTACATATGTTAACTGCATGTTAGTAAAATCCAGTCTGTCTTTTAGGGACTTTAAGAGAATATGATTTGAAGTCTAGACTGATTATTAAAATGCTTAGACTATTTTTAACTCCAACTATTCTTTTTAACCTCATTTACCATCTTTCTCTGTGGTGACTGTCTCAACCAAGTTTCGTCTTCTCTTTGCCGCCAATGTTCATGTTGTAGTAACAATTTTCTTTCTTCCTGATATTAACCAAAATATGCTGTTACTGTTCTTGTCAATCTCTTTAGGACTTTAATCAAAGACCTTTCTTTTAAAAATTGTCCTGAAGCATTGCATTATTCCAACTCATAACTTCTATTTGAATGCCTCATTAATATTAAACTTTGTAACTTATTGCTGACATAAAGCATTAACTAGACACTTTAAATTTCAGGGAACTCTAACAGCACTTCACTGTCCTTTGATCTATCTATCACTTGGTGTACCTATGTATTTATATATCTATAGGCAATAATATTTGCTTTATTGATAATACTCTAGCTTTATCATTAAAGACTCCATTTAAAGAAGTGAACTTGAAAGTACACACAAGACTTAAAAACTAAAGCTAGGATAATGAATGTGAAATTAGGTTGCCACATAACTAACACAAGTTTACATAAAGAATGAACATATAATTATGTTCTTATTGATATGCTAATATGTTAAAGAGTCTTCAGATGCTTAATTAGAAATTATCAAGGCAGCTGCAAATCAAGTAGTTTTAACTGCATATTTATGACTGTAATATTTTATATTCATTCATCTGGTAATTTTAGATTACCCATTTTTAGTAATCTATGCTCCTTTAAAGATTGTTTTGTCTCTTCTTGGGTCTTTGCAATGCTGTTTATTCACTCCAAATAACACTGAATATAGGAGAAATTTTGTCAGATTAGACTATGAGACAGAGCTGTTTGTTTGTTTGCAACTTTTTTCTCCAGTATATGCCTTTTGATACTAACTTGTGATTTTAGTATTTTGAAGACAATTCAAGGAGTCATGAGGGGGCAAAACCAGCATTCCAAGTGACAAGTCTATCATAAATGCTGTACTTATTGTACTCTGAAACCTGACTATGTCAGAAACAATGGCAGAGTTCCTAATCCTTATTTTCCTTTGAAAAAAGAAGTTGTAATAAAGTTCTTTCAGAGTGGGGGCAAGTAGGAGTAGGAAGAAAAATAGCAATATATTAGTTGATTTGCATTTGTGATTATGGCATATAAATGGCATAAAATCTCTTATTCCTCTGAGCCATGAACTAAATTGAATGTACCTAAGCAAGATTTATTAAAGTTTTCCAACTTTGTTTAGAAAAAAATACAGCATTTTTAAAGCACATGGTCTTTAGCACACGAAAAATGGAAGACCATTCAGTTCATATCTGAACTCTTAGTAATGCTGTCATATCATTTTGCCTATTTCATTTTGCCTATTTCATTTGATGGACACAACTCAGCAGATACCAGGAGGATTTATCTGAAGACATACAGAAAATCTTAGGTCACTTGAACTTTTAGACATTTATACTGGAATTAAATTAACCATATGCCAAGTACTTTTATTTGTTTCCTTTTATTGTAAAAGAAGCTGAGATACAGCTATCCACACTGTAGACAATAAAGCTACAAAAGGTGAAGCCTACCTCTTAGGCATATAAGAATTTAGAACAAGACAACACGCTGGAAGCCTAAATTTCAACTAATGAACCAGGAATTTGTTTATTCATTTGACTGTTTCTTTGTTTTAAGCATAGAAAACATCTGATTAATAATTTCACATACTTTATCTCAGCAACTAGTAATGCAATAGCAGACATTTCACATCTGGAAAAAGCAAACACTAACCCTGTTTTTGACTATAGTCACTTAAAGGCAGCAATTTTTTTGCTATACTGGCATATACAGTGAGTTTGAATGTAATTTTGTGGTGTTTTTTTCTCATTAAAATGCTCTTTGGGAATGACATTACAGACATTTTAGGATCCTTGAGGCTTGATTTGATTCTTATTTGCATTTTTGTTTGGTCTCAGTGAATTTTATTGCCACAGTTCTGTAAGACAAAGGCTAGTTTGTGTTCCAGCAGATAAATCTCCAAGATTATTTACTGGTAGTACAGGTATAAAAATCCAACTTCTTCTCTTGGAGATCTAAAATACATAAATTTACTCTATGAGTCAATGGTAATACATCTATATATCCTAGATCACAAATTTCATTTCTGGTAACAGAAAATAAGTGTTTGGGTATTTTTTAATATTTAATCTGCATGCTGTTTTAACCTTTGGAAAATAATTTGCTAATTATTTGCAGTTTGTCTGTACTAGACAATGAAGCATTCCTGATATTAAACAATGGCTTCACAACTACTGCAAGCTATGTTTCTGACTGAGTGAAGTCTGACAAAATGCAGAAATCAGACATGATGTATTTTTACTAATTCAACTGCTTGCTTAAAAGGGTGTGTTGATATTCTAATCAGTCAGTACTCCATTATGTTTTTAGTTTTGCATGAGCTGTAACAAAAAGTATGGATCTGTTGGGAGTTTGCAATATTCATTGAACACACATATATATATGTGTATATCAATATGAATTAAAAACTAATTATAACAAAACATATTTGAACTTGACATATTTATAACAAAAGCAAGCTTCACTTAATGTTCTTACCTTCTCTAAAAGGTTTTGTTTCCTGAGAATGTAAATCAAAACACTGAAGACAAAACTAAAGTCACCTATGGCAGTTATGAGCAAAGGTCCTTGAAAAGAAAATTATATGGTTTAGGAGTAATTAGTTAAATAAAATATTCCTGGTATTTCCTGAGGCTTTTTTTTTTTTTTAATTGAAAAAAATAACTAAACAAGTGAATACATTTTAGATGAAGATTTATTGATTCACTATTCCTAACCGATTCTTCAGTATAGTTCTGTAGTTTAGAATTCGTCTGCATTCACAAAGATGAGATGGATAGCTAAAAATTATACTGTGAACCTGGAAATATCACAGAGATAAAACAATGGAGAGCAGACAAAATGTAACAGAAAATTTATAAAAAGCAGACTTACTCTGTCAGCCTTCTACTATTTTTCTTTCTAGGCCTTCCTTCATGAGCTTCCACACTACTTACCCAGAGAATATTAAAAAAAATACAAGTAAATTTACTTTTCGATACGCATGTTTTCTTTTCAATTTAAAGATTGCGTTTACTTTACAACACTGTCTATTTCACTTTAGAACATGACCCATGATGTATATATACACTGTAAAAAAATATACAAATTATCTTGATTGAAACTCAAGTTAGTCTGCAGTTTAAGGAGACAAAGGAGGCTGACCATACTCTACCTCAATGGAGTGTTGCTTACTACTGATTTTTAATATCTTCAATTATTTAGATAACACTGTTTCCTTCCTTGCAGAGAGAGTTACTCATCCTAATTATCTCTCAGACTACAAGGATGTTTCCCTGAGAAAATTGTGACATGTATCAGTGCTGCTTCTTTGCCAAAATGCTTTTGCATTCCTGTTTGTTAATGCTCTATTAAAGTTGAGGAAGGTGTCCTTTTCTGAAGTATAAAAGCTATTTCCCCCAAAGCAGAAAATATTCCTTCCTTATAATGAAATACACTATCAGAATAGAATATCAAATGGAAGTGTCTATATTAGGTACTTGTTCTTTCTGTCTCTAAACCACTGTACACACTGCAACAGAAGCCATGAAATGCAAGCGAACACAATCAGTGCCATTGATTTTAATAATAATCTAATGAATGGTATAGTCAGAAATATCTCAGGGCATAATAATATTTGTAATAATTTTGACAATAAAAATGAAGTTCACTGAAGAGGCTTGAATTCAGTAAGAAAGGAAGAAGGATGCTGTGACCTTGAAAAGGAGGCAAGTGTTAACCTATAAAAGAGAAAATGAACATTAATTGGACTGCTGAGAAATTTTCTAATTTATGCTACTTCATGAAATACACAAGAAGTTGTTGCAGGGAAAAATACATTATTTTAAATTAACTGTTTTTTTACAGTCTGATGCATACTAATGCCCTAATTAATCATTTTGATGACTCTCAGAATGGAATTAATAGCAGCTAACTTTATAGGTCTACACTGTGGACATTGTTCAGTTCTGAACTTTTGACACAAGATTCATCCAACCAGAAATACACATCTACTTCATGATGATACGAGGTTTACTTGAAAATGTGGGCATCCTCACAGACAACTGTATTGAGAGAGCTGGGTGACTAGCTCAGTTGTACACATCTAAATTTATTTTTAAAATCCCAGTTTCACAGACTGTTCACCAGAACTCTGTCCTATATGTTGTGGATCTGTTTGCAGTAAGCTGCTTTTGAAAAAAAAAAAAAAACCAACAATTTCCATGTCTGGAGAGATGAAAATGTATGCTGCATTTACCACAGGTGAGTCATCAAATGCTGTAATATCTTTGCTTCTTTGTAGTGCTTTTCCCCCCTCCTTTAACAATACTCAATAAGAATCATCAGCTATAGTCAATGTTTATAGTATTAATGCTTTGAATGAATAACTTTGTATGAAACTCGTGTCTAATGCTTGTTGTGGATTGTATTTGTACAGATTGTAAGAGAATGAATTTTCTTTGTACTATTATTTCTGCAATAATATTACTGATACTCAATTTAAAGTATCTGTTAAAATCTACTGAAAACAAGGCTTTTTATGTGAGTGCCGAATGATCTAAAAAAAGATACTTCTGTTTAAAGAAAATAAAATTATGCCCATATTTCACTAGATCAATTTATCATTGAAATTTTCCATTCAGCCATAATGTTCAGCGTTTTGATTATAAATTAAATCAATATGTCTGCTTAGCAAAATTTCAGTAATTGCAACATCAGCCTTTAATTTTGTTATGACAGTTGTATCTTCACAGTACTAAGTGAAGTCTGATAAAGAAATCTCATCGACTTAATTTGGAAAACTAGGCAGCCGCAGGAATAAACGTTTTTGTTCATATATGGATCTTATATAATTTATATTTATCAATTATATACCTGTAATATATGCATATATTGTATTTATCAATTTTTATATATGTGTGTGTATATATCTATCCCTTAGCTTCCTAGCATACAATCTTTTTGACTGAACTTCTCAAATGATCTCTCAGTTAAATGAAAATAATGGATGATCTCACAATGTTAAAAATGGTATTATATTTTACTTTATGTTTTATTATTATATAAATATTTTATATTTTTATTATATATTTACATTATAACAATTCCTAACATGAGATTGACTGCTTTTCTTCTTACTGGCCAAGAATCAAGGAGCTAATGATAACTTCTAGTTTTCTATTCAGGTATTACACTTAACATCATCTGTTTTCTTAAACATAGACATATATTATCTACTATTGCATATGTTGAGAAAAACAAACAATCCTTTTTTTTTTCCCCTTTTTTTACTCAAGAACTCAAGAGTTGATGCTGACTTGAAGAACAATATCAAAAGGCATGGTTGGCTTATATATTTGACCATAACCACTGAGACCGTATATCTTAAAGGTTCTTTTTTCTAGCAAAAGACAAGAAAAAAGCAGTGAAGATTTCCACAGACTTGTTTCTTCTCTCTGAACCAAAGCCCTTGAACTGATGCAGGCTCAGGGATTGCGGTTTAGAAATCATTATGCCAGCTCTGTTGAAAACAAAAAAAAATTTCCTAGTTTCATTGTCATTACTGCAGTTAGCTAATAAAATTCTAGGGAACTTTAAATCAGAAAAGTAATGTAAAGCTAGTCAAATTCAGCATCCCTTGACTGCAACGTAAAATAAACCAAGTAACAATTCTCGCAATTTTTTGTACACTTTTTATAGGCAGTTATTATTAGCAATTTTTCTAGCAGCAAACTTGGCAATAACATACTTGTTCATATTCAGCTAATCTGCTAGTTGTGCTACCTCTACATAGAAACTGGTCAAAATAAAATTTTACTGGTGTCATCTTTATCATCTGTGATACAGTAATGTAACTGCCACATGCAAAGAAAAATATTTTAGAAGTAAATTAATTTAATATTAATGGTCTTACAAAAAGGAAACTTTTATAAACTCAGTAGATGTAAATAATCCCAGATGCTGGTTATGGTTCTTTTCGTTCTTTTCATGACCAAACCTTTTAAGGGTAACATTTTCATGTTGGCTTGTATTTGTTAACAACTTTCACAGGCCGCTAAAATGATGAAAAAAAAAATAATTTTATATGTATGTATATATACACATAAGATGTGCTATGCTTTTAATTCAAATACAACATTTTTCTATCAAACATCTGTTCTTGTCTTGTAATGTTCAAAACTGTAATTCTATAATGATAAAAAAAGAGGCATTTGTATTTTTATCTCAGCCAACAATGTGGTTGAGATACTAGAAGTAAGTGTAATCTAAATTTGTTTTATTTGAACTTCTAGACCCATATAGCTATGCACCTATATACTCACAGAGACCTATGACCAGTATCTCAAATTCATTCAATGCATTTGCACTATGAAATTGCAATAATTTCTTAAGTCAGATCTTTGAATTAGGAGAAAAGTTATATAGGAAACCCGTGCAGATAAACAGCTGCCAATTGGTTTTGCATTTAAAGAGAATCAAGAATTTATATTATGCCTTGCATGAAAACATTAAAATAATTTTCCTCTGTCTTTATATCACAGAAGAATGATAAAGGACATCTTCAACACTGCTTTTCCTCCACTGAACATTTATTATTCTTTGGCTTGTAGAGCTGGAGAAGACAGACTGAAAGACAGATCACAATACTTACGTTTATACCAAAGGAAGGTGTTCACCACTACCAGGCTGCCTAGAGCTGACACCATACAAAGCACAGTATTATAGAGTAGGTACTATATAGAGAGTACTTGAACTCCCTCCATGACTGCATGCTTAGGTTTCATTCCAGAGGAATCACTGCCGAGGCAAGTGGTGGCAAGCCTGAAGGTTCCTTCCTGATACATCTGAGTGCACTCATGATGTGTTCTCTCAGGACTGGGATTAAAAAGACCATCATTCAGCCTGCCTGCTCCATAGTATAATGCAGTCATTATTGATATTTTCCTCCAGTACAAATAGGATGGAAATGATGTTTTTCTCTTGTTAAGCATATCATCAGAGATACCATTTCATTTCACTGTTAATGAGACAATTAGACATTTGAGCCCTTGTTCACCACTGCAATAACTTAGAATTAAGCCTACATAATACTGTTGATACCAGTGAAGGTATTCCAGCATGTGGCATGCCGTAACAGCAAAAATATCCCTGAAGCATGAGGCAGTGATTGATTATTGGAAGTCTTAAAAACAGAGACTGATGGTTTAAATGTTTCAGCAAGAAATTATTGACTTTTTAATCAGATCTGTAATTGTAATTAATTATATCTTGGTAGCTGTAGGATCTGGTTTATCAGTAGTTGCACAGATTAAACACAAAATTGATTTCACTTAGTTGTTCTACACTTCATTACTCTGCTCAAAGGCTGTTACTTTTTCTTTTTTTTTTTTTTTGTCAGCTGAGCACTTTTCTCCTCCCATCCCATACTGTTGTTGCAATGGTTAATCTGCTATAATGTTTTAACGCTTTCAATTTCACCATAGTTTCAATAATTTCCATTATTTGCCATATGCCTCCCTGAAGTAATAATGATTAATATTACAGTTTAAAACAAAGAATTTAACAACCAAAACCTGATTTCTACTTATGCTTCAAATTATATTATAAGATTGTATTTCTGCAGTCAGGTGTTAATTAGCATACAGGCTGTTCATACAGTCAGGGTCATCTTCTTAATATACCTGAAACAAGCATCTGAGAAATCCAAAAGTTGGCCACATAAGTAAATAAATAAATAGGAGTGCTGGAAGTCTGAAATCCTGAAATTTGCTCTTCCTGACACTGGGAAAGTCCAGGTCATCTACTATCAATTCCACCAAAATCAACATGAATGGAACCTATCTCTAAGTTATAAGAATCCTATATTTAGCTGCCTAAATATAGAAATGGATTTCAGCTCAGACATCTCAATACAGTGACCTATTCAGTTGCCTAAATACAGGTGTCTAGCGCTTTTTCAGATGATAAATGGTATTCTGTCTGAGCTTAGACTTCCATCTTCAGCTGGACTAAGGTGTCCTGTAGGGCATTTGTAATATATCTGCCAGCTATAGCTGAAGCTGTCTCAGATAGCCTAGGGTGTGTAAGAGGTGAACAGACTTATGTTTAGGCACCTGATTCAGTGCTTAAGATGTAAATTTCCACAATAGTCAAGATAAATCTTGTGCTCAAGTTGTGCCATTTTGTATCTTGTGCCATTTCAGACAACCTAAGGTATTTCACTTCACCTTCAGCTGCCTCTGGTCTAGATCCTGTATCATATTATCAGTCCTGTGCGGATGTCTTGGATATCTTAGAAAGTATCAGAGAGCACAGGATGTAAATACACAGGCAGCTGAACTGAATCCCTGGTCAACACAGTAAATGGACCCTAGAGAATCATTCAGATGACCAAATATAGTTTTACTTCATTTAATACTTTTCTAATACTTCATTGTCTGTATTGACTATCACGACTGCTTACACACCTAGCAGTATTTGAAGTGCCCTGACAGCAGCTTCTTTCTTTTCTCAAGGTAACCTGTAACTTTTCTTGCCATTCTATTCTTCCAAAGAGAACTGAACATTTTGCAGAAAGAAAACTAGCCAAGTAAAAATTTAACTGTCTCCATCTACTCCTTAAACATTAGAAATATTTTAGGAATCTCCTTAACCATATCAATCTGAAGAAAGGTAGGATGTTCAGCCTACTGTGGGAGATAGATTTTTAAAAGCTGTATTCAAACTGTTTATTCGAGCTCAAAGTTCAGATAAAATGTAGTTGATTACTAAATTACTATTTTTCTGCAGATCAAATTCAATTCTTCAGTTTCAGTTAGCTTTGCTACCAAGTAGGTTTGCATTAACATTATAGTTTGTAATTCATATGGGAGTTTTAAGAAGATGCTAGCAGATGCAGTAAAAACACATCATATTCTTTGTCTGCACCAAAGATCACCTCATACAAAAACTTTTAAATCTCTTCTTTTGACCTCCTTTAACAGACTTTGAAACAAATACACTTACAGTAGGTTCGAAACAGATTCTAAGCTTCTCAGCTGTACAATGGAGGCAGGACAATATCGGTGTCATAACCCTATGAATCAGACCATTTTCTAGTGTTACTGTGTATTGAGTTAATTTTGTGATTGAATTCTTATAAGGAGATAGTACTTTACTTGTATGATCCTTCCACCTAACTATGCAGTCACTAAACAAACTACACTTTTCTCTCCTAAAATCCAGAATTACATGAGAAAATGACTGCCAGCTTTGATGTTATCACAAATCAGTGAGAGTGTCTGTTTGTGGCAGATTCTGATCTTAGCTGAGTATTGTAAACTAAAGGGAGCTCTGCTGTCTTCACTAGATTTGTTCTTGACTGATGCAGCTTCACAGATTCTCTTTATCTAGTATATGATATTTTATTAACTGCTTTAGATTATGTTTTCTTTTCATCAACATGAAAATTTTAAAAGCAACATTGGAACTTAACCTTCATACTAGAAAACACACACACACACAAAAGAAATAATTCTGCAGATTTTTAAAATTGTTCAAGATATTTTAATACTCAGTGTTGCATTATGCACTGTCATTCCATGTATGCACTGCATTTAAGGACTGCAATATTTCTCCTGAAGTGACTATCCAGTCTTTCTTCACTCTTTATATTAGTTAAATCACATCACAAATGTCACTTTCAGATTACAGTACATTTCTGAAAGATATTCCCAACACAAAGTAATTTATTAAAAGTGAAATCAAAATAGTGTGTATTGTTTTCATTACATTTTATTCTACAGAAAGAAATAGGCCTGAGAAAAGCTAATGAAAACTCAGGTGACTCCTGATGATATTCTTGATCTGATCCCTACCTTCATAATGGTCTGAACCAAAGTACTACAGCTTATTATTTCCAAGTTTTGAGATGTTCAAATTTGGAACAAAGTTTTGGATATGAACTATTAACCATAAAACCTCACTATCTGGAATTATATTTAAAAGTATTTTAAAATAACTATTAATTTTGCGATTTTAAAATAATAATTGATTCTATGACTAATAGATTGTTTAATCATGCTACATTCTTGTAACGGAGACACTACCCCATCACTATCAATAGTGCAAGTCCTTTTTTTTTTTTTTTCCCCCCAAATTCTACCCAGAATGCTTTTTCTGGCATTCTAACAAATCATTTGATCACTGAAAACAAATTTAAATTAATTATATTATTCTCTTTTTAAATTCAACCCTTTGGGAAAAATAATTTACTAGCAATTAACCAAAAAAATATTGACCTCAATAATTGACTGTGGGAATCAAAAACACTGGGGACTTGTTGTGTAATATTAAATTTTACACAGTTGCTAAGCTCAAAACTAAATTATTGCTCTTATGTCTAATTTTATTAATATATGCAAATCTGAGAACATATTTATAAATCAGCATTCATTAGTTTAATTTCTCTAAAAAGCTTTACAGTTTCAAGTGAACACATCAACTCCAGAAGCTCTACATGTTCATAAAACACTGTGAGTGAAATTCCTGGTGGCAGCAACCATTCCAGCAAATAAATCCATAGATGTTTCCTTCACAGTGTCACAGAACTACTCAACAGGAAATAGACTGTGAAATATATTTTGCTGCTCCTTCAAGAAGTTACTATTGAGTCTTAACCAACAGCCACTTAACTCTTTCTAGCGACTGCACTATCTGTTCAAGTCAACTGGATGTCCCTTAGCATTCACTAATTCCAAAATAATTTCAGAAAACAAGGATTATGCCTGATTGTTACTACATAATAATAAGTAGAGCTAACATATATAAGAGTTTTTAATAATAGAGGAGAGAAAGCAAATAAAATCCATACAACTAAATAATGAGCTTGCCCTGAAATAACAATTCGATGTCTTAACTTCAGACCAAAAACCAGCTCCTGGGTTAACAAATTTCAACAGTATTGTAGAATGTCCTGTTTCCTATGAAAGCATTAATCATTGAATTGTATCATCACCTTTGACCTTTTGCTTTTTTTCCTATTCACATACAAGGGAACATGTATACATTGATTTTTGACGGTATGCAAGTAAACAGACATCAATAACAACAATCCTTAAAATGACAGATGAAAGACCATTTTAATTGTAGTTTTCAAACTTTGCAGTAAAAAAATTATTAAATGGTATTGCAGGATTTCCAGGAGTATGAACTACCTATACATTTATTTTAAAAATAAATTGGAGATATCAAGTCAGGGGAGCATAAAAAGTATGGTAAAATCTGGTAAAAAACTTGACCAAAAAACCTGGATTAATTTAGGTAAGAGAATTATAAAATAGGAATGTGTGTGTGTGTGTGATGTCAACACATTTAAGTAATTTGGTACAGATCTCTATGATATGAAATTTTCACGAAGTCACCTATAATGACATTTTCCTGATGTCATGTGACTTTATCTTGTCTAAAGAGAACAGAATGAAAGTACAACTTTTGTTTCGTGACAAGTCCTTCCTAGATAAAAAGGAAGTGAAAAGCAAAATAGATTATTCACTTTCCATTTCCTTCACTCTGAAACAAATCTGTAAATTTCACCTGTGGAGCTTTGATCTCACTTTCATCTGGAGTTATGCTAAGACTGCATAGTTCAGAATCTAGTTTATGCAAAGTTTAGAATTTTTGCTAATGGAATTATTACAGTAATTTATATAACACCAAGGTTCACACTAGCGTGAAAGTTTCTGCTGCTCCTTCATATGTTCAAATATCACAAGAATTTATTCCATTGAGTTACTAGCATCACAATGAACATGCAGAGAGGCAGATTTTTGCCATTTATTTATTATGACTACATAATGATCTTAGCAAAAAATGTGAGTAATGAACTAGTACTACACAGACCGTGGTTGTACAACACACGAACTAATAGTGCATAAATAGTTGGATAAACAATATTCACTCTTTTTGCCTTGCTAAGATAAACAAGACAAACAGTTGTGACACTGTAATACATTAGTAGTAGTAGTAGTAGTAGTAGTAGTAGTAGTAGTAGTAGTAGTAGTAGTAGTAGTAATATGGGTTGGCTTTCCTTGAGAATATTCAAAAAGCAAGCAAGAAAAAAAATAAAGGAAGGAGATAAGAATCTGATCTAGGGAATTTGACCTAGTTACATGAAAAGGGGGGTAGAGGGGTGCTCCAAAATAAATTTTTGTATTTGGATATTTTATTTTTAGATTTTACGTTTTGATTAGCTTGCTTTACCATCAAACATAAGTCTAGCAAGAAAAAGTATTGTAAAAAATACAAAGAGAAAAATCCACAGTATAAGCATAACTTTTGCTAATGGAAGTTAAAGGCATTTTGTGTGAAACTTTGCTGTGCTTTAAAGAGGAGAAAACTCTGGTTTCACTGCAGCTGAAAAGATTAGATTTTGAGACATTTTTTAAAAATACATTAAAAATATTTTTTTCTCCAGACTTCTGACAGTTCCAGGACAAAGCCAACATGAGAAGGGAGGCCAAATTTCCCTATGTTGAGAACCATTATTACCTATATTGCCAACAACATCTTGCTCTAAATCTCATGCTTTACTTTACAGTTAGGCAAATCTGAATGCAAACAACTCCTTATTGCATCCTTGGTTTTATTAGTTTCATTAAAAGTTCATAAATTTCATATATGTGATCTATTTGAAACATTAATATATATTTTGAAAGTTAATATAAAAGTAAAAATAAATAAACAAACCTTTTAACTTTACTTCTTTTATCCTTTAACATCCTGGATGTTTTGTATTGAAAATTATCAAATCTAAGTCTTCTGGAGAAAGAGAACAAAAAACCACAGATACACATTAACTCATTTCCTTATTTCTTGAAATAAAGTCTTTACTTGCTTGTTCTTTATTCAATGTTTAGTATCTATCTGCAATAAAAGCTCTATCGATGTTTGTAAATTGTTTTGAAGGGTTGTCATTGTTCTGTGCAATTCCTTTGCTCAAGATATTATTGAGACTAAGAACTTAACTGCATTTTTAAAAGTGTTAATAGTCCTGCAAACCTGCTTTGATCTAGAAAGAACAGACATATATACTCCTTGCAAAAACTAGATATTAGATCAATGTGCAGTATTTTAGAACAGAAATACTGACTCTGTTTCATCCTCCTTATTTTTATCTTTGTTTGATGCGTCAGTAAATATCCTATAAGAATCCCAAAATATGTATTACATTGAGTAAAAACCTGACCTCCAGTGAATTCAATGGGAATTTTACTATTGATCTTAGTGTGGTCTCAATTTCACCATCCCAAAGGGCTTTCAATATACAAAACTGATAAACCTGAAAAATTAAGGACAAAAATCACTCCTTAAGATGATCTCATCCCTGGGACCTGATACACTATTCACTGTATTGACTATGAAGCCAAAACTGCAAACTGATCACTCTCTTGACTTCTTGCAAGTTCTTGTGTGTAAATGAGTTGATTTACAATGAGCCAGCAACTACACATATGCTAATTTTTAAGTTTATTATGTTTTTTCCTTTAATCACAGCTTCTCAGAGGAAAAATGAAAGAAACACCTAATAAAAAGTTAAGTATAGTAAGCTGAACATGGATTAAATCTTTTGTTATTACATTTTATGATGTTATAATGATATAGGTTATGAGACAATCATCCTGACCAAGATACTTATCAACATGGGTCAAAAGGGGCACACATAACACATAACACATGTTGCTGTGAGAAAAGAGGAACATGAATTATGACTGTCTTAAAAGGGAAAATAGGTGGGACTGCACATAGAACCAAAGCAAACACATATTTGAGGAATACGTCCCACAGGCTGTAAGACTAAGAATGTGTGAGTAACTACAAGGACCTTACCATGTGATTTGCCAATGTTCCTCTGAGAAAATGTTTTGGTAATGTCACATAAAGGATAAAGTCTGAAGTAAATTTAGACTGCAACAGATTATACTCATAAAACAAAACAAAAAATACTAAAAATAATCTCGTATTCCTCTACCATGTTAATTTATGATTGACTGCCTCATAAAAGATTTCATATTCTTCCGGTGGAAAGATATATACACTGCACTTTCTTCATATGATCTGATTCATGTACATGAAGCAGTCCAGATTGAAATAATTCAAGTCTGCTGTAGCTAGAGTGTCTCAGGTATTTGATTTCAAGCTAGCATTTATACTTCAGTCCCCAACATGGACACACTTTAATTAATGAGGATAGAATTCATCCTCAGTAGTAAATCTTAAGGCCTCTACATTTCAGAAATCCCAACAATGCTTTTGACAGTCTGTGTACTGCATTAGATATTGTGGGAAGGACATGCAAACCTGGTTGTTTACATGTAAATTTTAGTAAAGACCATTAGAGTCTTATGGAGATTTTGGGGCAGGGCTTGAATTCTAAAAACTGCAAATAAAATATGACTCTAAGTCATGACTCGAATCTGTATGCAGTCCCACGCAGTATACACCAATAATCTCTTGGCATCACCTTGTAAGAATATTTTATCCCATACAGAAAAGTCAAAACACATTTCAGAGTTACCTCAAGACTACACTCAAGAAAGTACAACATAAATGCACTAGTTGAATGTAAGGACTTCCATCTGAAAATGGTTCAAGCAGAGCAAAACGTAGCTTACTTTAGTCTGCCTACCAGTATAATTTTATTTCTTGATAACAGTGAAGATAAAATACCAGATGTCGTGCTGAGGCATAAAAAATGCTGAATATGCCTCAGATGCCATTGCACAGAAATAATATACCGTGTCTTTTAGCAAAGGGCTATAAATACTGTATGATCGGGCATATTGGAGAAGACTGACTAAGCCAATTGCAATAGAAAGAAAAAACCACTCAGCTCAGATTTAATTAGGCAATGTTATGTAAATGCCCATCTTAAGAAAACAGAAAATGGGCAGGTTATGTGACAATTCTAAAATTTAGAAATGGAACTATTAGCAATTGGAGATTTTTCCAGAAACCCAAAAATTATTTAAGTATGTGTTAAACTATAGTATCAATTAGAAGATTCATCTCCCAACACTTTAGTTGATGAGCTTCACATAAGATTGAATAACAAATATTGCAGCTGCAAGTAGAGGGGTTTTGTGCAATGATTCACTTTTACAATTACATCAAAGTTCCATTAACCACAGTACTGTACAAGTACATTGATTAGAAGAAAAGTGCAGTTCCAGTACATAAAATCTAGCCTCTCTAATGTTTTGAATATTATAAAAGCATGCCTAGGACATAAAATGTAACTCCTAATATGTTCTGAATACTGTAAAATCATACCTGATATTATTCTATATTTCTTATGAAATAAAAATGAGAGGGAAAAAGAGGGCAATATTTCTTCCTTTTTGTCCTGTAGATGTGATTTAGACACACACGACTTGAGTGCACTTAAACATTTTGTTTAGTTTATACCATAATTATAATTGTAGTCAAAACATTCTGTTGCACAACAAAATAATTTCATCCTTTTACCTGCTATGTTTTTATACTCGTTCTTTAACAAATTTTATAGAAACAATATAATGAATTCTTAAGCTAAAAAGGATTTCTTTTTTTAACATACAGACAAATTCATGGCTGATATAAACTGATGTAATTACTTGAATTTAGTGAAGTTATATCCATCTGAATCATTTTACACCAGCAAAAACTATAACCGAAATGTGTATCTCATGATTCAAGAAAAAGAAATCAGTAAAGTGGAAATAATAAATGAGCCAATGTGAAAGTTTTTTTCATAACAATATAGGATGCCATGATTTCATGTATAACTGATATCACATTGCAACTCCCTGAAGGTCATTCTCTTAAACAATCTAGGTTTTATTTCTTGGCATTTCTTTTCCTTGCTTTTTTTTCAGAGTAACTTACGTGGGTAAGTAATTTAAGTCACTGTAAACTTTCTGAAGAGCAAGATCTACAGAAATATCTTTTTTCCAATTTATATATTCATTTTAGATGCCTCCTAAAAGTAGTGGCCATAAATAAAGGATATTAGCTAAGTATTAGGATTTATCTTGTCCTAACTTACATCTAAATATGAAGCATCTAAGAATCAGAATGCCTGTGCTTCCTGCAAGGAAAATGGAAAGACATAGCTGCTTTTACAGGCATTCGTGGGGATTCTGTTCACCCTACACCACTACGGAATTTTCATATCTAACAATCTGAAAAGATGACCCTGAATGGAATAATAGGCACCTTCTGTAAGAAAAACAGACCTTTATTTGAGAATGGTTGATTCACTACAGTTATGTCTACATTAGCAGTTAGTGTAGACTGATAAAAGTTGATTGGTAGAACAGAAGAGCTGCTGGTGAGAATGTGACATACACACTATTGGTGTTTCAGAATGTGGGGGAGTATTACTTTGAACTAGTTCCAGTGAATTCCAAAGGACTGACTGACTATAGAAGTGGGACACAACAGATGCCCTCCTGGCTTGCACTTTCCTGTGTAGTTTCACCCAAAAGGAATCATTAGTGAATCCTGAGACTTTACAGTGGATTTGCCGTTACTGTTTCTGTGCAAATCAGCAGTGCATTTATGAAGAAAATCAGCTGATTGCCCCCACTTCCTGAGCTTTGGTTTGCATCACAGAAAGTCTTACCCACATCAGCGGCCAACAAGCATTGAGACCATGACTCCAGACTAGTGACAGAGAGAAGAAAAATAACCAGCCTTCAAATGTACATAATATGGATGTTGGCTCCTCAGCAACAGCTACTTCCCTCTACAGATCTGCATCTATTGACTTACACTACTTGCTATGTAAGCATAGCCACAGTGAACCAAAGCAGGATAAGTCAAGACAATGGAGAAATTAACTTTAAAAGTATAATCTTGATAAGGATTAAATGCTAATGTAGTCTCACTATATGCTCCTGGATGAAAATTAAGAACCTGATTAGGCAGAGTTTCACCCTAAATTCCTGGTAAATAATCTTATTTTGAATTCTAATAATTCCAAAAGGATTCTTGTTCCCAGGTTGTTAAGTAAATAACACTATTCACAGTTACTAGAAGCAATTAACTTTCAGAAATCTTAATGTGTCATCGTATCCATCAGTCCAGCAGTACGATTGGAGATTTTCTTTAGAAATTTAGCATATTACTTGTGTATTTGGCATTACATCTTAATATCAGTATGTAGGTTTTGCAAAAACTGAGATTAACCATTGCCATCAGTTTTAATGTTAAATTGTTTGGGGGTCGATACAACTGGAAGGTCAAATTCATATCATTTTCATCTATTAAAGTTAGGAGGATAGTAACAAACTACATTCTTTAGCAATATTTGCTCCTTTAAATTTTCAAATAATCTTTTTTTTAAAATAGCTATGTCTCTGTCACTGATATAAATTAACCAATTTGGTGTCTATGAAGATTGCCATCCATTAACACCGTGTCAAAACTGCAACATTTTTCCACCTTCCTGCAAAATTTTCAAACATTCTTGTCTTAATTTTCAGGGCATTGCTTTTGTTGTAAAGTAATCTCATATTTTAAAGGATATGCAAGTTTAGGGATTAGCGTGAGTTCAGTTTAGGCTACAAGATAATTATATTAGTCTCAAGAGTTTTGTTATGTGGCACACTTGAATGATCATTACTGTGACATTTGGCATAGCCACTAGCTTCTGTCATTGTCATTTTCAAAGACTTCATTAGAAATGAATCCTTAAAAGGACTTTCCCAGACAAAGTATTTTATACATACCATCCTGTATTTTTCTCTGACAATATTATTTATCAATTCTTTGAAAGATATCTAATATCATTTCAGTAAAGTGTAACAATCCAGATTTAGAATGTAAATTAGTTTTCCATATTTCACTCGGCACACAGAGTTAGAATACTGATTTAAAGATCCTACCTAGTGATTTAACTGTCTTAGATGTTAAAGAGTTTGTTTCCCTTCCTTCCCCCCAGGAAATTTACACAGTTAACAAAAAATTTGTGGTCACAGAATCATAGAGTCATTGAGGCTGGATGTGACCTCTTGAGACCATCTAGTACAGCTGCCCCTTCTCAAGCAGAATCAGCTAGAGCAGATTGCCCAGGACCATGTTCAGTTAGGTTTTAAGTTTCTCCAAAGATAGAGACTCCACAGCCTCTCTGGACAACCTGTTCCAGTGCTCAGTCATCCTCACAGTAAAAAAAAAGCAAACCAAACAAAAAAAAAAAACCCAAACAACCCCAAAGTGCTTTCTTTTACTCAGATTTAATTTCTCTTTTTTTTTTTTTTTTTTTTAATTTGTGCCCATTGCCTCTTCTCCTGCCAGTGGGCACTACTGAGAAGACTCTGGCTCCCCCTCTTCTCCATTCCCTCCCATCAAGTATTTAAACATATTGATAAGCTCTTCACTGAGCCTTCTTTTCCACAAACTTAACAATATGTGTTCCCTCAGCCCCTTCTCATTTGAAAGATTCTCCAGTCCCTTCATCATCTTCATGGCCCCATTTGGACTTGCTCCAGTAAGTCCCTATCTTTCTTGTACTGGAGATCCCAGAGCTAGACACAGCACTCCAGGTGAGGATCACCAGTGCTGATTAGAGTGGAAGGATCACCTCTCTCGACTCACTGGTGATGATCTTCCCAATGCGGCTCTGAAAGCCATTGGCCTTTGCTGCAAGGGCACATTACTGGCTTGTAGTCAAGTTGTTGTCCACCAGGACTACCAGGTCCTTTTATGTGAAGCTGTTTTCTCGCCAGTCAGCCCCCAGCCTGTTTTGGTGCATAAGGTTATTCCTCCCCAGGGACAGGACTTTGCATTTCCCTTTCAGGAACTTCATGTGGTTGCTGTTGGCCCCTTTCTCCAGCCTGTCAGGGTTCCTCAGAATGGCACGTCAAGCATCTGGTCTGTCAGCCAATCCTCCCACTTTTGTATCATCTGAGTGCTTGCTTTGGGTGCAGTCTGTTGTTAAAGTTCGTTAAAGAAGATATTGAACAGTATTGGCCCCATTATTGGCCCCTGCAGTACACCACTAGTGACTTGGCTCCAACTAGACTTTTTGTCACTGATCAGAACCCCCTGGGCCCAGCCATTCAGCCCCTATTCAAGCCAAGTCACTGTTCACTTACCTAACCTGCACTTTTTAATCTTGTCCATGATGATGTTATGGGAGACATAACCCTTTCTAACATCAAGTAAACCACATGAACTGCTATACCCTCATCCACTAAGCTAGTCACCTCATAGTAGAAGGATAACAGTTTGGTGAAGCATGACCTCCCCTTCATAAATCCATGCTGACTACTCCCAATCACCTTCCTGTTATTCAAGTGTTTGGCAATACTTTCTAGGAGGATTTTCACCTTTTCAGGAACTGGCTGACTGACCTTTAGTTCCCAGGATATTCTTTCTTTCCCCTCTCATGGGTGGGAGTGATATCTACTCTCTTCCAGTGTTCAGGAACATCTCCATGCCATGCCATGATCTTTCAAAGATAAATGAGAGTGGCCTCTCTAAGACATCAGCCAGATCCCTCAATACTTATGGGTGCAACCCATCAGGCCCCATGGACTTATGTGCAACCAGTTTTTTCAAGTGCTCCCTAACCTAGTCCTCCTCCTCTGAAGGCAAGTCTTCCTTGTTCCAGACTTCCCCACCCCCTGGTCTGAGGGGTCTGGGATTCCTGAAGACCAATCTTTCAAGTAAAGATAAAGGCAAAGAAGTCAGTGAGTACCTCAGCCTTTTCCATGCAATTTGTCACCAGGTTCCCTGCCCCATTTTCCCTAGTCTTCCTTTTGCTGTTTTTCTACTTGTAGAATCCTTTCTTGTTGCCCTTTTCATCCCTTACCAGTTTCAGCTCCAGGTTGGCTTTGGCTTTTCTAAACTGAAAGGTCAGTCTAGCAAACTTTATTATTTATTTATGAACAAAACTCTTCATAAATTTATCAAACTCTCACTAATTAGATTTCTTATCTTCAATAGGCTTATTATAGAATAATATCAAAGTATTCCTCTCTTATGGCTGGGGTCTCTTTTTCAGTTTCTTCCATATATACATCTGAGGGCAGATTAAATCTACTTATTCTTGAACCAGCACTTTCTATAAGCATTGCTGTTCTAGCTTTCACCCACTGATGTACCTGTACATAGTAATCACAAGTTTCCCCCTTTATTTTTCTGAGACAAACAGGCTGAGTGTTTTAGTCTTTTCTAATAAGACAGGGTATCTATTCCTACATATTAATTTAAAGTGTTCTATCCATTCTCCACTGTCCTGGTTTCGGCTGGGATAGAGTTAATTTTCTTTCTAGTAGCCGGTATAGTGCTGTGCTTTGGATTTTAGTATAAGAATAATATTGATAACACGCTGATGTTTTGGCTGTCGCTAAGCGGTGTTTACATTGGTCAAGGATTCTTCCCCCCCTTCAGCTCCCCATGCTCTGCCAGGTGCCCAAGAAATGGGAGGGGGCACAGCCAGGATAGTTGATCCAAACTGACCAAAGGGCTATTCCATACCATATGATGTCATGCCCAGTATATAAACCGGGGGGAGTTGGCCGGGGAGTAGCGATCATTGCTCGGGGACTGGCTGGGCGTTGGTTGGTGGGTGGTGAGCGGTTGTAATTTTTTTTTTTTTAAATGTATATTTTCCTTTTTTTCCCCTCCCTTGGGTTTTGTTCCTCTCTCTCTCTCATTGTTTTTTTCCCTCTCATTATAATTAATTATTATTATTACTATTATTTTGTTCCAATTATTAAACTGTTATTATCTCAACCCACGAGTTTTCTTACTTTTGCTCTTTCGATTCTCTCCCCCATCCCACCGGGAGGGGGGGAAGTGAGCGAGCGGCTGCATGGTGCTTGGCTGCCGGCTGGGGCTAAACCACGACATCCACTTTCAATTGCTTTTTCATTGAAAGGAGTGATTAGGACATACGTGATTTTTTTACATAAAATGTCACTAATTGCTTTTTCAAGAATAGTCATGCTTCTCTGTCTCCAGTAAAAATACTCTGAATAATATTTCCTATGACCGCACTGAGAGAAGGACACCCACACACACACTTAAAGAAATTCAGAACCTTCTGTGGGCTAAATTCTCCTTGAAGTTCCTATCCTACTCTGCTGATTTTAATAGAGCAAGTCTACTTCAAGCTTTGGTACTTCTGGTACTTCAGTTAGATTTACTTAAAGTAAACCACTTCCATGACCTGCCATTGTTTAATATTGCACATTCAGAACTTTGGTGTTGAAGCAAATAATAAAGATACTTAATGTAATCTTTTGTAGCACTGAGATTCATAATTAGTAGAACTACTTGTCCTTTTTTTATTTATTTTTTTCTTCAAACATGGGGGGGTGTCTATAAATAGCTCTTGAATTTTGTTACATTTTCCATTTACTTGTTAGTTTTCAGTTGGTCTTTCTTTTACGATTTGTTCTAAAACTTTGTATTATACTGAGATTAAATTAAGTTAGAAAGCCTGTGGTTTTCTTTTCTTTTTATATAATATATATTTACACATATGTGTTCTGCTTGCTATTCTTTAGTCATACACTGTGTGCAGATAGTATAAATTAGGCCTAGTTGACAAGTGTTAGCATAACTTTAGTTAGCCTAATAGGAGAAGGGAATAGCTTAGTCATACAGATAGAGGAGTACCCTGAACATAAACAGCCTGCTAATCATTGGTTGTGAAAGCTGCAAACACATCAATCATTGTGAAAGTTGTGAACATGTCCAGAACCTTCGAGAAGAGCAGACCATGAGCACCAGTGACAGCTAGTTATTAGGCACTGAGTGACTCTGAACGGGACACTCAAGAACCAGGGATTCTCTGCCCGGTCCTGTAACCAGTGGTGCCCAAGGTCACTCAGGGAGAGAACTCCAAGGAGCCCAGGTCCTGGCCCAGGACTACACACAGTATGGATGGAGCCTCTACCATGACCGGTCCAACTTCTGAACCACATCATCTCTCCTGTTGAGCAATGAAGTCATGTAATTCATAAAATTGCAAAAATCTGTGACTAAAATGTTTTAGTATCCAAGTCTACTTAGTCTCTGCACTGTCATTTGGTCTTAACCATGACACTGCCAAATTCATGCTTTGTTAAATCTCCTTGTCACCTAACTTCTTTCATTAACATTGTTGTTTTTTTTGGGGGGTGGTTTTTTTTGTTGGTTGGTTGGGTTTTTTTGGTTGGTTGGTTGGGTTTTTTTTTTTAAATCTGACTTCATTTAATTTCCTATCTGGTTGAAGCATAGTTCTAGCAACTGGACCATAAAAGTAAGACTTTCCATTCAAACTTCAACTATGTAGTGCTCTTTTTTTCTAACTTTTTACTTTTCTTATTAGAAAAAAAAGCCTTGAAATTACTTTGAATAATAGCAAATGAAAATACTGAAATTACAGTCATCTTTAACCTCTTTTTTACCTAATATCTTCAATTTTTTTCAGCATGCCATCTCACTTCCACAGTATGATGTTATGTGTCTAATTTAATATACCCTTTTCTCTGTGATCAGTGAGAGGAGATAGCTGTATCTAGCTTTATTCAGTACTTAGTTTATTTGATTATCAATTAAAAAAATCATTACAGTGCATTCACTCCACCTCAGTGGTTCCTTCCCATGGACACCAGGATCTAGAGACAGTGTCTGCATGCAAGCAAACATTGTTAAGGGTCACACTAAGGTTGAGGAACTCATAATCCCTCCCAGGTGTCTCTTTAATACTAGAGGTTGGTCGTTCCATGTAAAGACAGGTGGATTAAACTTCCTCCTGCAGTTGCCTATCTCACCAAGTGACTACCACAGCAACTAAGATCTCTAATTATGTTTGTGAAATACAACTTAGACCATTAAACTTTACTGAATTGAATCTGCTTCTTATTACCCACTATTTGAAGGATTCTATATGGAGACTAAAGCACTCTTCAAGTGCTTTCCACTGGTAAAAGTTCCCAGTAGTATTAACCTCCATTTTTCTGCTTATTTTTGTTATTTTTCCTTCTACACTTCTCTCGGGGGAAAATTATTTCACTGAAGATCCTCAAGATTCTTCATTTTTATAGTCTTGAGTAGTCATGGAGAGTTCTCGTTTTGTGATGAGTTAGCACAAATCACTACACAAAACAGCCCTGTTGAAATCCAGAGGCTAAATCATATAAACTTGCAACAGCTGAAATGATGAGGTAGTATCATCTGCTCCTAGTTCAAAGTTTGAAAGAACTCACAGAATCTATCTTTCTACACCAACAAGGATTCCCATTACTCAGTCAATCTACTCACAATGCTTAAAAAGGGGGGGGGGGGGGGGAATTATTTTAGCACCAAAAGCATGCAAAGTGCTGCCAGTATTATTGTTATTTTCAATTTGTCAACAGTCTATTTCCCTGCAATATCATATACTTTAGACATTGGCAACCATTCAGAATGGCACTCTCCCAATAAAGCACTCATTTTTCATTGTTCAGGGACTGATGTATTTTCAGAAATCATGGATAGTTTGTTCAGAAGAAAAGACAGAGCTCGACTGTGCTAAGTTTGTCTCAGGTGAGATATAAATATGATGCAATTAAATAGAAAGATTTTGGGGAAAATTTATTAAAGTTTGTTAAAATATGTTAAAAACAGCCTTTGAGCCCATGAAACACAAACCAGATTGAATGCATGTGCCTACGAGAGATACAGAAAACCTCACCTGAACATTTTGGTGATTAAAGCTTTTTTCTTCCCAGGTTTTTTTTCAATAACTCAATATAGGAAAGCATCTAATGTAGTAGTGTGCAGAGATAAGGAATATAGGCTGTTGTATTCTAATTGTGTAACCTAATGTGGTGGGTTAGCATTGGCCAGCTGCCAGCCCCTCAACCAACCATTTACTTACTCCCCCTCCTCAACAGGACACGGGGACAAAATAAGATGAAAAAGCTCATAGGTCGAGATGAAGACAGGGAGATTGCTTACCAATTACTGTCACAGGCAAAACAGACTTAAATTGGAGAAAATTAATTTAAATTATTGCCAACTAAAATAAATCAGAAACAAAAATTAAAACAATGCTTTCTCCCACCTACACCCCCAACCTCAACTAGGCTCCTTCTTCTTCCAGAGCTTAATTATCTTCACACAGATTTTGTTTTCATTATATCCAGTCACAACTCCTCATTTCAATTTACAGCCGCTGCCTCTTGTTGTCCCACCATACATTTCAGTAAAGATCCTAGCACTGTCAGTAACCTTCTTTTATACACTGGGAAACTGCTCTTAGGTCCTCTCAAAGCCTTCTCCTCTCCAGTTTAAGCCAGCCTTGTCCTTCAGCATCTCCTCACAGTGCAAGTGCTCCAGCCCCTAACCATCTGGGTAGCTCTCCAATGAACTCACTCCAGGTGATCAACATCCTTCTTGTATTGGTAAGTCCAAAGCTGGGTGTAGTGCTCCTGACACAGCAAATGATTCCCAAATAAGGAGGAATACTCACTTCCCTTCTTCTACTGATACAGCCTGGTATGCTGCTCCTTCATGACAACCAAGGCACACCACTGACTCCTGTTTAACCTACTGTCCATCAAGATTCAAGATCCTTCTCAGCAGAGCCGCTACTTAGCCAGGTAGTTTGTCTCTCCACAGTACCCTGTCAAAAATGGTATTATGCTGAAGTTGTACATGATCCAAAAGAAAAGCTAAGTTGGAAAATAGTGTAGAAATTGCTCTTTGATAACTTACTGGACTCCTTATTGATATTTTATGTAAGACTGTAGGATGGGGATTCATCACATCTCAGTATAGAAATCCAGAAGAGTAAGGGTAGGTTCTAATTGCCCAAGCAGAGCTGTCTAGTGTAATTTGAGATGTCCAAGTTCCCAAATTCCGGGAAGTCCATCTGTTCAGGGGCTGTGGGTCTTCTTCAGAGTCTGTAATAACTTCCAACCCCATGCAGTTGTTTCAAATGCTATATAGCATCTGAAATGGCACTAGACATCTATATTTCAGCAGCTGAATTGAGTTTGGCTCCCTTTATAGCCAGTGGAAAGAAAGGGACACTTCTGGGAAAAAATTCTCCCAACCAAATGTGAACATTTACTTTAGGATGATATGCATTATGTCATCTTTCACAGCACAGTTCATCACATCCTAAATTAAATCTCTAGTTTAGTTAATGAAGTCTCATACCTCAGATGGATAATTCCCTAAATTTCACGACAATTCTGTGACATTAACTTCACCTTTGGACCCATGCCAAGGTTGTAAAGCTCAACACTTAAAAAAAGGGTGATTTAGGGAATATCACATTAAACCTAATCTGCCAAACCTAGTAGGAACCTGAAAGGACAGCTAATATAGATTATGGATGCATTAATTCCTTAGAGGCTCTTTCTGTATTGAGGAGTTTCTTTCACAAAGATTTCCTTTCATTTGGTTGTTGGCTGGCTGGTTTAATTTTGTTTAGTTAAACCCTAGGATTATTATAGATTAAGGCTAAAGCTTAGAAAAATAGGTTACAATTAGGTTACATTACTAAAGGTAAAAAATAAAAAGATCCAGTAAAGCTCAGATAAACAATGACAGGTGGAGAAACCTTAGTAAGCTAATCAAGGCAAATGGACCATACAGAATCAGCTGGTCTAAGACTAACAAAGGAGAACAAGATTATTGTCCCTGATGTGAGACCCCACAGGATTAGTCAACCAAAAAGATTCTCTTCCCAGAACTCCTTGCAGACTAGAGAGATTATTGCGTAGAAGGGCTTCAGACTTATTGCATACAGGGGGAAGAACACGTGAGAATTGTGTAAAATTTACTGGGGAATGTTTTAAGGACATTGGGGGAATGTGGAAGACTTACGGGATGTTTAGGGCAAAAAGTAAAGACAAGAAAAGGAAGGGATCAAGGTGGATCAGGGATGAACAAGCTTGGGAAAATGGAGGGAGAAGAGTATAAAAGGGGCTGGCGGAGTGTACGTGTTGCTGGTCAGCATGCTTGTTTCAATGAGCTCCATGCAATATATATTTTTATTAAATTCCATTACTAACTATCTTCTGTGTGAATATGTACACTATTCTGAATGGAAACATGTTAATGCTAGTGAACTTCAAACTGGAACAGTCGGCGAATAGTCTAAGAGGTCTAAGTAGTAGTAGTTGGAGTGGAACTGTAAAACTCTGTGGCTCATATGTCCAGGAGCCAGCAAGGTGGGAGACTAAGGCATCTTGGGACCAGCTACTGGGTAGATCCATGGGTGTGCTCCATATTGTGTGGATATATTCCGCCAGCAAACTCCAACTTTCATTAGCTGGAAATCAGGAACAGGATCAGGCCAACTATGCTGTTCACGTTTGTTGAGTGCAATGTATGAGGGTGTTGGTAAGGCACTGTTCTCTGGCTGTGTTAATCCATGTGGCCAGTCATGTGTGCATATTTTTTGTGCATCCATATGTGTCTATTGGCAATATTTGGTCAACCTTGCACTTGCTGAACCCGACAACATGGGTATAGCAACTTTACATCTCCGAGGCTACCAGATTCAGAAATCTATCTTGGAGTTTCAAAGGGACTATCCTGCCAGTTGCAGAAGGGCAAAAGGTCTTGCAGGCAGAGAGCTTATATGCAGATAAGCATCCTTTCAGCAAGCTTAAATGCGAGCACTTTGCTTCTACTACTTTAGAAGTGTAGTAAGAGTTAAAAGGTATTTTTTCAGTTAATCTTACCTAGAGAACAGTAGCACTTCAGCAATGATCCTTCCTGTTCCTTTGTACTGAAACTATGAATAAATGACAAGGACGCTGTAGCCAGCTGACGAGATTTCCCTAGCTCCTGGCTCTTTTGACTCATCAAAATCGTAACAGAGACTGACGTACAAACCAATCTCTGTAAGATGGAATTGATTTAATCAGTCGTACTTAAAATGTACATTCCATGAAAATCTCAGAGAATACATTTTTACTGATTTTAATCAGTGAACTGCACTGTCCTCTTTATGAGTGCGTCTTAGTGGTGGCACATCCAATAAGACACATTTAGGATATAAATAACTGGCCATTTATTCCATTCTTGCTTTTTCTCCCTCCTTCCAGACATTTATCTTTTCCTGTACGCAGAAAAGTTGAATAAGTTATGTGTTGCCAGATAATTGTCTTTAATGTATGAAAGAGCTCAAAGAAACTATGTTTGTCTATGTATAATAAAGCTTGGCAGTATAGTATAAAACAATAACATGTTTAATTTATTGTACGGTTCAGTTAAATAAAATTTGATTTTGAATGTGTACCTGGTAATAAAAGTATTTCTGCTACACAAGGACATTTTACTTACAATGCATTCAGGTTCTTTCAAGTTATATTTACTGAATAGGTTTTCTTGCAAATGATCTGCTGTGTAAAAAGGACAGCATATCTGAATCGATCATATTTGACCTGGGTCTGAGACAAAGCATTTAAATTAAGCAACACCTAGTTGAAATACCAGGGATATTTCAAATAACTTCTTTTCAAAAGCTATGGAACAAAAAATCCAAAACTCTGCCTTATAAGTTGTATATTTCGAAATACACAGTTCTTAAGAAAGAGACATCTATCTTTCAGGCCCAAGCAAGCCCTCAGATATATGTTTTCCAAACACAGGAAGTAAGGAGAAAGAAAAAATGTATTTGCATGTTTTTGAAAGTGTTTTTAAAACTAGATCACTTGTTATAGGAATGATGTATCACCTTTTGCACTTTCAGGTAATGTAGTGCTTGCTATTCTACTGTTTAGATTGCTTAAGACCTGCCTATGAGATGCTAGATAACTTTTACTGTAAGAGGAAAATTTTCAATTTTCTGTGTCCCTCTCAGTTATCAAAGTTTTCCCAAGTGCTGTCAATGTTTTCATCAGGAAATTTTACAAAATAAAGCTATATAAAACAGTAAAAAAATAATTGTCATGTTGAATTTTTTTCATTTAAACAGTAGAATACTAAAGTGGTCACTGCATATGCATTTATAAATTAATTCAATTTTTTGGGTTTTGTTTTTTTTTCTTTTCTTAAATTGGATTTTGAGTGTGTGTAGCTGCATTTCAGAAGTTGGCTGGGTATTCACAGAATAAATCTGAAGACCTTTTTGTGTCTTGCTTGAGGTGGCCACACCATTTTTGAAACAGCACTGACACTATTTTAAGATCAGATTTCATAGGATAACTATATGCATAGCGATTTGTCCCAGCTCATTTATATCCTTTAGTTTTTTACTAATACTTTTCTGTTGTCGGAATTGCTGTCAGCAGTTATGGTCATTGCCATAGCCATAACAGTCCATACATAGAGAGAAATTCTATCTCTATGCATAGTTATTAATATGTTTTGGTCAGATATGGATCTTCACAAACTTCCTGGTTAATTGTCGCATCCTCTGACATTCTAGTTGAGAAAGAGAACAATGACGTCAACAAAGAAGATACAATCAAGCATATAATAATAGTTCAGTCACCTCTGAAGAAACTTACACTGCATAAATTAGTTCTAACCATGTACAATCCAGTATCTAATGTTCCATCTTTGAACATGGTCATAAAGAAGCAAACCAAAGGCAACCTTCAAGATCTTCTAATTGAAAAGAAATAACGTACCCTGTAAGAATCTAAATCTAGTGTGGATGTCTGTCGCAGATGGAGTGAGAGTGCACTTCACTCATAAGAGAGAAGCAAAATATACTTTATTGATATAAAACAGTGAGTTAACAAGGTTCAATGGTAAATGTGACAGTGGTTTAACAAGATTCGATGGCAAGGTACACTTGATTATTTACTGTGTAGAGGACAGGACAAAACTGTCAGAGAGACGCTCCCGTTGAGTCATGATGTTCGGAAAAGGATCCCCTTGCTTTCTAAACTCCTTCTCAGAGAGGAGTCTAGGTGTGGCTAGATCTAATCCTAGGCCCAGATTTAGTCAACAGTTTACGTCTAAAGGATTATATATGCACAATCAATCCTTTGTATCACTTAGCTAAGATTTCAAAGTTTAGCATGCTATTAGTCACTTACCAAGGATCTGTTGCAGCAAGGAATCTCTCAGCCTCGAGGAGTAACCTTGAGAGGTGTCCCTACTCAAGGTGGGATCCTAGCGTGCAAGCCCACTGCCATGCAGGAGAGCTCAAAGGGCCCTGGGTTGTCCACTATTTATAGAGTAAGATGATTGACTCGTAGTCATGTTTGCATACCTGCAAAACGTTTGGGTCACTGCTCCAGACAGCCCTTGGCTACTTTGTTGCCATCCGTCCCCAAACTCCCCCATAAGCTGGTTACTGCTTAGGGGGCAGGGGAGGGAGCACATTGCCACAACGTCCACTTGAAATAGTATTAGCATGCTGCAGGATGGTTGACTTAAGTCAACAAATTTAGGACAGGTATTCATTCTCATCTGCCTGAATCTCTCCAAACAGCTAAGCATTATCAATCATAAACTAACATGTTCTCACATGGGTGACACAGCAAGAAAACAGGGGAATGAATGTTAACACTTTTCAGAGAAACATTTGATAAAGCCTAATGGAAACCATGCTTCTACTAAAAGACTTTTTAACTGTAGAGTGTTAGATGATTAATTTTAACTTTGATGGTACTTAACATTTACCTAATGAATTAATTAATGAGGTAACACAGATCTAAATGCCAGACAACTGATGAGATTCCCCTGATCCTTTTCTTCTCTAGGCTAAACAGTCCCAGCTCTCTCAGCCTTTCCTCATAGGAGAGGGGCTCCAGACCCATAGTCACCTTAGTGGCCCTTCGTTGAACTATCATCTCCAGTACGTCCATGTCTCTCTTGTACTAAGGAGCTCAGAACTGGACATTACTCCAGATGTGGCCTCACTAGTGCTGAGTAGAGGAGAAGGATCACCTCCCTCAACATGCTGGCAACACTTTGCCTAATGCAGCCCAGGATACCATTACCTTTCTTCACAGCAAGAGCACATTGCTGTCTAATGTTTAACTTGGTGTCTACCAAGACCCCCAGGATGCACCTACCAACGGTATATCTTCCTTGCTCCAACCTTTCCCCTGGTCTCTGGGACCTGGGAGTCCTGAAGACATCCTTTAGCACATACTGCTAAAAACTTTCTATTATCAAAGGAGAAAAGAACAATGGAAAAATTAGCACTTCCTGGAATCTTCATCCCAAAGACAGATTTTCTTACAAAGCTGGAGCTTAAATTCTTAATTTAAACGTAAAATTAGAGCTTCACAAATCTAAGAGGAAACTTATCATCCAAAAAACAGTCCATCTGTATCTGTGCTAATTTCAGAATCGAAAAATAAATCACAAGGAAAATAATCGGTATGATCTTTTTTGTTTCTTTCAATATGTCAGAGAAATTATAAAGGTTGAAATGATTTTTTTTTTTTTAATATAGCTGTAGGGGTGGGAAGTACTTTTCCATGTTCAATCACCTGTAGGACTAATATATCTAAAGTTTCTTGCTCCCAAAACACGGTGATCATTTCCAAATTCCAGTGAGGATTACTTTCCACCTGTGCTAAGTTCTGAAACATTTTTGGTCCTTATTGGGAGAATAATTAGAACAGCTTAAAACCACATGAAAGACTGTGTTAACAATTAACAAAGTTAACAGACCTACTTAGATCTGGGACCAGGTCCTCCTCAGTCTATTACCATAGATCAAGCTTTAATGAATGCAATATAATTTTAAAGTTGTTTTCAAATATTTTGACAGCATTTTTTCTGACAATTAAAATGTCAAAAATTTGTAAAATTATACAAAAAAGGTAGTAAAAATGTTGATCATTATACATATAATATATATGGTAATACTTCATGTCAAATATGATTCAAACTTTTTAAGTAACAGCTATGTCTTTGCCTGCCTGCAACCAAACTTCGTACTGCTAGTGACTGGAAAAACAAAGATACAACTGTTTCACACAATAACACAAACACTAAGCTTCTGAGAAAAAGTCTACACCTTTAGCAATGTTTTCAGTGATAATAAAACAAAAATTCTTTCAAGCATCGAAAAATAAAAACATACTTCTGACAAATGGTTTCCCAGAAACAAGGATCTTTCATAGTTTTCCTCTTCTCATGAAAACTAAAAGGAAAACTACTTATACATAAAAGTAATTATTATTTTAGACTTTGCACCATTGATTTCAAATCAGTTCTCTAAACATAGAAAATTAAATTTATTATAATCAAAAGAGGGTAAGTGGTAGTTGGTTTTCTACATTTTAGTTTTTAATATTTTATTTTCCCCTACAATAATAGCACTTGACAAGGTAATCTACAACATTGGCCAATATATTTTCATAAATATCTTCAGAATCATTCTTAAAATTACAGAAAGATATATAGAAACAGAAAGTTCAAAGGACATTCTTGCATTCCTTAGTTCTATATGATGTCATTGACCAAGATTCAGTATGTCACAAAAAGCACAGTTCAGTAAATAAGAGTACTGAGGTAAGAGTTTGATATAAAAATATTAAGAATATTAACCCTTTACACAGAGGTCAAAACTGTAAATAATAACTATATTCATCACAATCTATATGTACTACATGCATGGCGAATGCCAAACCTTAGTATTATGCTTAGAGTGGTTGCAAAGACTACTGAGGTAACTGAGAATAGATAGGTGATAACAGCTAATATCAACTTTTGTCATCCAAAGAACTTCAGATGCAGCTCCACTGCTCTCTTAACCTTTGCAGTTAAGCGCTAACCAACCCATTTTGAAATCTGTAAATTTGGTGAAGGGACAACTAGTTCTTCTCCTTAAGCACTGAGCATGTCAGTGGTGTGAACTCTAACCACACAGATGAAAAACAGCAATGACAATGCCAACTAAATCTGCTTTTTATACAGCAGCTTGACAGATGAAATACCATTTCATCTCTCATGTTCGAGTGTTACCACTTTGGGATAGAAAGGATGAAAACAATTTATTTAGGCAAAAAAACCTGACTGAACAAGGAAGAATCATAGAGCGATAGAATGGTTTGGGTTGGAAGGAACCTTTAAAGATCATCTAGTCCAACCCCCTGCCACGGGCAAGGACATCTTTCACTAGATAAGGTTGTTCAAAGCCCCATCCTACCTGATCTTGACGACTTCCAATGATGGGGCACCCACAGCTTCTCTGGTTAACCTGCTCCAGTCTCACCACCCTCACCATAAAAAAATTCTTCCTTATAGCCAATCTAAATGTACCCTCTTTCAGTTTAAAACTGTTGCCCCTTGTCCTGTAACTACAGGCCCTAGTAAAAAGTCTTTCTCTGTTTTTCTTACAAGCCCCCTTTAAGTATTGAAAGGCCACAAGAAGGTCTCCCCAGAGAATATGACACTGCTGCCCCATGGTTCAAGCACTAACGATGGAAAGGGAGGAAGCTTACATTTTTCATCCCTTTTGTAAGGAAGGTTTTATGGCTAATATTTTAAATTAGGAATAACAATTTAAAAAAAAACAATTTTATTTTAGATTCCTTAGATGAGGCCAGATCAGTCCCCTTTTTCAGCGGAGTACAGCCTATCTAAGAAAACAGCACATTCCTGGGATTTATCTTCAGATCACGGACACCAAAATTTAGGTCTCCATACCTCTAGTGATTACTTTGGTAAAGGACTCAATTCAGCTGTTCCTTTGTAGATGTTTATAGCATTTCAGATGATCTACTCTATCCCTTCCTACCTGGCCTTCAGCTGACGCTCCAGGAGGCACAGTCTTCTCTAGTATGATGTCTTCCAATCCCGCGTGGATGCTCCAGATACCTAGGGAGCCTCAAAGGGCACTAATCACCTATATTTAGGCAATTAGACCATAGAATCATAGAATACCTCAAGTTGGAAGGGACCCATAAGGATCATCGAGTCCAACTCCCTTCTCCTTGCAGGACTACCTAAAACTAAACCGTATGACTAAGAGCATCATCCAGATGCTCCTTGAACTCTGACAGGCTTGGTGCCATGACCACATGTTCCAGTGACTGTACAGAGTTCATGATCTTGATCTCTTTTGACTGTAATGGAAGCTTAGATACCTATCCACAGGTAGTCACAGGGACCTATGCAACACTTCTGGCCCTACTAAAATGAAAACGGGAGACCAGGAGACATACCTTAGGATCTACCAGGTGGCACCATTTCTAGGCAACTGAACTCTAAGCCTGTATTTAGACATGGATGTCTCAAATTTGTAGCTGAACCTACATGTGCTAAATTATAATTACTTTTCTTCTTTATTAATCTTTTAATTCTTTCTTCCTAGCAGCAATCTTTCTGTAAGGAAGGTAAAGTGACTTAAGGTTTTCAAATTTAGGGGGGGGGTTTGTTGTTGTTGTTGGTTTTTGGGGGGGGATTGTTTTCTTTTTTCTAAGTATGACACATCCTGTAATTTTCCCTTGGAAATGTGCTTCTCTTCAACTGAGGGAGACCTATATATGCTCCTTTCGAGCATGGTCATTTCAAATGCTGAGTTATTTTACAATAAGAAACCCCTGATGTCTTCTTCAGAAATCACATTTTAGAAACAGCCTTGCTTAACTCCTTCAGTTAGTAACTGTAACTGTATTTTGTATGCAAGTGAACAGATATTCTCTCCTTGTAGACCTGATTCAAACCTCTGAGCTCTAGAGAAAGATGGGAGTGCAGACACACCACTGTGGTTAGGTCTTGCCTTTGGATAGCTCTAGATTGTTTCCACAATCAGCATACAAAGATTTTTTCATGTCCTACCTCTGAGGCATTTGGCATTCTTGTATATTGTACAGAGAACTTCAAGACACCACCTTTGGGTAGCAGGTTCTATTTGGGGTTGGATAACTGAAAAAACTAAGTTCTGTGATATGTAACTGGGACAGGACTGAATTTTTCTTTGGATCTGAGTCTCCTGACAGGTTTATCCCTCTGACACCAAGGAGTTAAGCAGATTTTACTGGTTGGATTAGATGATTAGTATCAGGAAATGCTCAAAAAGCAAGTGGCTTTAAGAGCCTGGATATGAGGTAGGTAGTGTGTGGAAGACCTCATTATGCTGAATTAAGAGGATCTCTCATGCTGCAGATTTTACCTGTCAGGGAGTAGGAATATACTTCAGTGATTTATATTTCTGATTATTTGGATGCTCTGCATGAGAAGCCCTCCAATTCATCAGACAGAGAGTTCTCAGATGTATAATTGTGTCTTTTTGATCAAACCAGTTTGTTGCATGAGAAATTTAGAAATGCAGACAAAACTTCTTAGAACAACAGTAAATCTAATATTGCACCTTACAGTCTCAGCAGATTTAAAAATTACACTTAGAGCTAGCTAAACAGAGCTCTTTGGCTTTCTGCCTTCACTGCATGCACACATGGAGATTGTTTTCTACTTTGCTTAACAATTTAATTCTTCTAGATCTGATTTTGAAAGTCATGTGGTAGATAGTTTTCCCAGTCTCAAATAGCTATTCAGAATAATAAACCTAATTCACCCTTACTGTCATGTATTTGAAATCAACAGTATTAAACCAAGGTTGAACATGGCATAAAAAATAGTGAAGAGAGAAACTTAGTGCTGTATTTTGCTTTTGTCATTTCATCAAAATTAATTCTAGTTAAATAGGCAATCACCAAAGAAAGGATTAGCTTACAGCATAATGAAGGTAATGTACTTCTGTATCAGGTTCCAAAAAAATGGTGCAGATAGGAGGTACCAAAGCAGAATTGAGAAAATTAGTGACTACTTCTTGTTATTTAGGTGCATTACAGCCATCCCATCTCTCTTTTAAAATAAATTCTTGTATCACCTGTACAACAATGCTGAAGACTGAGTGGCATGAAAGACTGTAGGTGCTTATAGAAGAAAGCTGAACACTAGACCCAAAGGAAGCATATAGAGAGAAGACAGCAGAACATGTACATGAAAAGCAAAGTAGGAAAATGTATCTGAGACAACACGGGATTTGAATTAAATTAAATTGAACTTATCTCAGTGAAAACATGTACCATGACAGCATGACAGAGGCTTGTGCCATGAGATACGGAGCACAGGCTATGTAGCCTATAGCTGAAGATATTCTAGATTTGTCTCAGTGCTTCAGTAACACAACAGAACAGCATCTGTCTTGGAACTGTCTCACTTCAAGCTGGACTAGAATACAGATGGAGCTAGCAAACAACTTGAAAATTACTGTGAAGTATGTGAATTCTGAATGTATATAATCACAGCATGTCTTTCAAATTAATTATATCCCAGCCTGTACTGTTTTTGGCTGGGATAGAGTTAATTTTCTTCATAGTATCTCATATGATGCTGTGTTTTGGATTTGTGGCCAAAACAGTGTTGATAATGCACCAATGGTTTAGCTACTGCTGAGCACTGCTTACACAGCCTCAAGGTCTTTTCTGCTCCTCACACTGCCCCACCAGCGAGTAGGCTGGGGGTGCACAAGAAGTTGGGAGCAGACACAGCCGGGACAGCTGACCCCAACTGACCAAAGGGATATCCCATACCGTATGACATCATGCTCAGCAATAAAATCTGGGGGAGGAAGAAGGAAGAGGGGGACGTTGGGAGTGATGGCATTTGTCTTTCTGAGTAACAGTTATGGATGATGGCTAGACACCTGCCTGTGTATGGGAAGCAGTGAATTAATTCCTTATTTTGCTTTACATGCACATGCAGCTTTTTTTAGCTATTAAACTGTCTTTATCTCAACCCACGAGCTTTTGCACTTTTACTCTTCTGATTGTCTTCCTCATCCCACTGGTGGGGGGAGTAAACGAGTGGCTGTGTGGTGCTTAGCTGCCTAGCAGGGTTGAACCACAACACAGCCATAACAGTTTGGTTATTAACTGCAAGGGTCTCATGATAGTTGCTCTTTTATACATACATGCCATACATATATTTTATGAAATCTTCTGAATATTTATTAAAATGCACAATTGTTTTAGCTTCTGAAACTCATTAAATCAATTCAGTTTTGGGCTATTTTAGATAAGACAGAGACCTTGTTTTTATGATACACAGTATATTGTTTCATCACATTTACTCTGCTATACTTCTGTTATTCGTTACTGATTACATTTATAAAGCAAATTTATTTATATTACACTTTAGTGTCTCCCCAGGCTATATAAGAGTGCGTGACTTCTTAATAGTCAAATTTAGATTAAGCCCATTAATATAGTAAGTACATTTCTTACTTGATTCTCTGTGTAAACATTATACACTAATTTTGACTTCTGAGCCTCTGGGCTGATTGATGTGGTTTACACGAACACTGCTGATTCAAACAGTGCATTTTAAAATGTATCTGCCATACCAAAAAATGGCTAAAGCTGAATGATTGTTTTGAAACTAACCCACCAGAGATTTGCCCCAGATTGACCCCTTCTATCTCATGTGAAGCCCAAACTGCCATTTCTTGTGTATAACAAAGAAATTTTTAGCATTTTGCTTCTGTAAAATAGCTCATTAAGTCATTCATGCTGCAAAATTTCTATCAAAACAAATGAGTACATTCATGATAGAGGGAAAAAGAGAACAAAGAGCCTTTGTTTCTGCTAAAATCTTGAGATGTCCCCTATACTGATGGGTGATGGTAAGATTTGTTTCTTCCCATTTTAATTTCTCTTAAAGACTAGACACAATTCTGTAGGCCTAAGTCAAATGTGAATTTACTATCACACTCAATTAATTATTTCCCTCCCAGGCTTAAACATTACAAAATGTGAAATATATATGTATATACTTATTTAATATATTTTATTATATATATAATATTATAAAACTTTATGAAGATTAAGGTGGGTTTAAATAACAAAACACTGAAATAAAAATAGCAAAGCCAGAATGAATCTGTATGTAACAGAATGGAACCTCTTCCCCTGCTCATCACAGGTAATCTTAGTTTCTGAGAAAACCCATTGTAAAGTAGCTTGTACTGGAAGAGATACCAATCGCAGTGGAACATCATACAGCTGTCCTCCTCTTGACTATCTGTTGGTGTCATTTGTCCCAGAGGAAATTGTTGGAATAACTACTCCTTTTGAAACTAAAATTCAGAAACAGCCTGATGGAAGCAGAAGACTAATTTCTAGTCCTGATGATGTCTACAGATTTTTCTTTTTTGTGGTCTGCAGTTTGCCATCTTTTTAGAGATTAGTCACTATAACTATCAGAACCTTTCCAAAATTTTCTAACTCTTCAAAATAACTTGTACATTCTCACTACAGCTTATAGCAGACCACATATGTCATCTGCTTATTCCTATTTTACCCAATTTTTTTGGTTAAGCTGTTTCTGAGTTTTTTTCTATTCCTATATACCTTACTTTAACTTGTTCACTCCCAGCAAGAGATAGGTTCAAAACAGAAATCAATGTCCACTCACTGTCCATTCTCCTCTGGTTGTTTCATGTGCCACAAGTAACCTAACAACCAGAAGAGCTACATCAAGTTAGTTACATGCATAGACTTATTTTCTGACTTGACCCTGAAAAGTTTTCTAGAGCATGCTACCTGTATCAGTGAACAACATATAATGTATTTTCAGAAGTAGATAACAGTAGTAAATGAGTAAATACACTAATTATATTCTCCTAGTAAAATTCCCAGGAAGAACAAAACACACTTGCATAAGCATTTCTCTTTTTTCTTCCTTCTCAGATAAAAATATTAATAGTACACAGTCTTTGAGTATTTTACAATACAGGCGATGTAACTAAATAAGATATCTGGAAGTACAAGACATAATGATATTGAAGCAGACTCTCCAAAAACTTCTTCATTATAGAATCTTTATCAAAAGGGAAGATTTTTTTTATTCTTCTTTTTTTTTTTTTTTTAAAGACTTCTAGAAGTGACTGTCTTATTCTGCTGTAGCATTCACAATGAAAGACTGAAAAAATGTGATGTGCACTGGGAACAAATTACCTGTTGATAAAACTCCATTGTTATCAGTCCCACTCCTGCCTCTCTGAGTACCATACCCTGGAAGTATGAGAGCCATACTACCACTTTAAAGAACATACCATTGTTAGTCAATGAAATCTGTTTTGCTTCTGTCTCACTGTGATGTAACCAACTAACATAGTTCACTTGAACTGTCCTTTGCAGGAGTATCTTTCTCTGTTCACAGTACAGAAGACTAGGACTAGTAACTGAGAGAGAAATATTTCACTTTAAGCCATACAAAGTGAAGAGAATTCACTGCTCAAATAGTTTGTTCTCAGGGGGATGACAAACTTGTGGGAAAACCACTGCAGATCTTGTTAATCACTTACACTAAATGATAAATGCCATTGATTTCTACAAAGCCACTGGTATTGCCCAGCCCTTTTTTTTTTTTCTTTTTCTTTTTCTTTTTCTTTTTCTTTTTCTTTTTCTTTTTCTTTTTCTTTTTCTTTTTCTTTTTCTTTTTCTTTTTCTTTTTCTTTTTCTTTTTCTTTTTCTTTTTCTTTTTCTTTTTCTTTTTCTTTTTCTTTTTCTTTTTCTTTTTCTTTTTCCTTCTCTTTCTCTTTTTCTTTTTCCTTCTCTTTTTCTTTTTCTTTTTCTTTTTCTTTTTCTTTTTCTTTTTCTTTTTCTTTTTCTTTTTCTTTTTCTTTTTCTTTTTCTTTTTCTTTTTCTTTTTCTTTTTCTTTTTCTTTTTCTCTTTCTTTTTCTTTTTCTTTTTCTCTTTCTTTTTCTTTTTCTCTTTCTTTTTCTTTTTCTTTTTCTCTTTCTTTTTCTTTTTCTCTTTCTTTTTCTTTTTCTTTTTCTCTTTCTTTTTCTTTTTCTCTTTCTTTTTCTTTTTCTCTTTCTTTTTCTTTTTCCTTCTCTTTCTCTTCCTCTTCCTCTCCTATTATTCAGTCAAGTAATGCAAAGAGAATTCAAACAGCAGTGATCCTGCCATTTGTAGAGGGTAGAAAAATATAAGAGAGAAAGTCAATCAGCAGAATTTTTGTTTTACTGGTCTTTCTTTGGAACCAATACAATGATCATTCTCATTGTTTAGTACATATCCATATTTCGTCTAGGTGTATTACTTCTAATTTTCAGCTATGTGTTAACTGAAAACCAGAGGGGCAGATTTTTTTTTTTTCAGTGCTTGAGGACTTATTTGGTAGCTGTGAAGTGGCAAATAAATGCCAGTGAAGCTGAATAAAAGTGTTGTCCCAGGGTAAAGTTATTAGCAGGAAACCAAAAAGTCCCAGTAGAAGCAAGTTGTAATAACCAAAGACAAATGGGGATTATTATAGCTGACCCTTACCCTAAATAACAGAACTTTGACAACGTGAATGCAAAATGATTTAAATCAGATTACCTACAAAATGAAGTGAGAATGATATAATACAAACATGCTGTTGAAAACACATTCGAAATATAGAGGTAGTGGATAGAACACTTTATAAATACATACAAGACATTACACTGTTATTCAATATTATGTCATACTATGTGTTGTTTATGTCTGTAACATCTATAGTGCAGGAAGATAAAGTGAATGAAATGGAGAAGAAAACACTAGTTTCAGTTCTATTTTAAGAACACAAGTTGAATGAACACTGAGAAAGAACTGGTGATCATAGATTTATTTAATTTCAGTGTGATATTAGCATATTTTTGCTACCATTCTATGACAACAATTTTAATATTAGCATCAGGGAAAAATAGAAAAAAAAAAGTCTTGAGGAGAAAGAAATTGATGAGGAATCAGTTTCATAAATGGGAAGCTTATAAATCTGAGATCTGAGGCAATCTCATTTAATATAGGAATTTGAAGACCCAGAAAAAAATGCCGTTATACAGCTTTCACCTGCATCTGTTAAGACCTAGAGAAATCTCTCCCAATTTAAAGAATGGATGTTTTGTCTAGTTTATGGGATGAAAGGAGGAGAAAAGCTTATATTAATTCTTAACAAAAGGTTTGTTTGCATTCATAAACTAGATTCTCAGGTAAGATTATCTGCACCTTGTAATATGAAACTATGCATATGGGTATTGTCAAATCATACACCTTTCCAAGGATATTATCTGCCTGCAAATGTTTGTTACCTCATTTCTTTAACTTTGAGACAATTCCTCTTATTCTTCATTTGCTATTTAAGAGACCGTAGAAACTGCTGAAGTAATTGAGAAGCTATCTTAAAAAGATAAAAGTAGACACAGTCATACAGTATATGTTACTCAGGTAATCCAAATGCAATTAGATTTTTTATGTGTGTAAAGAATTTTAATTTTATCACTTCACTCACACAATTCTGTCTTCACTAAAATGCACTTGAACTAGAAGCAAAATGTCAGCACTAACTTAAGTTTCTTTTTGTATAAGGTTAAGAAAGGAAATAGACTTCATTTTAATTTTCTTTCCTGTATGCAAATAGATAGCAAACTGTCTTCCAGAATTACATTTTGTCTCAAATTTCTATGTGCTAGTATGTCAAGTACAAATCTAGTTGACTTGTATTCTTGGAACCATGTCACTGATATGATTTTTAATCTGACCCTTTCTGTTAAAATGTCAATGTACCTCTATGGAGCTTACAAAATACAAGACCTCTCATAACTTGAATTTTCTTAATCAAAGTCAGATGTGTCAGTTCATACAACTTACGTAGCATTACCTGGGATTTTCATTGTGTTTTGTTTTCAAACAAAAACATAGCTTCTGATGCTTCCCTTCCCTCAAAAGTATGCCCCAATTTTACCTGCAAGATTCTATGTCTAAACTATCTCCTATTGCACCTCTTTATCTTAGAACATTTGAAGACAACTTACCTACTAGTATTTGCTTTCTAAATATGTTTCAAACAGACCTAATTTTTTAAAATTATTTTTTAATTTTTTATTCTTATGAAGACAAAGGTTCTCCAGCCACATTTTTTGCTCAGAAAAATTAAATTTTATATTCAGGTTCACTGGAGGAATGCCATAACAAGTACTGGAAAGCTGTACACTGAACAAAACTAATGTGCAGATGCAGTAACACTAACACTAACAGTAAAGAATGCTGAAGCAAGTCTGTGAGATGCAAAGCCCTCCTCCATTCTTGAGCCTAATCCAAAGGCCACTGAAAATCAGCAAATGTCCTTTTCTGTTGACTAAACAGATTTTGAAACGTACCTTCCAAGAGCATCTGGAGATGTTAGTAAGTGTCATAACACCAGTATTATGATTACTCTCTGCTACTGGTCTGGGGGGTTTTTTTGGTGATATATTGCATGCTACATTATGTTAATGGTGAAATTTATTCATAACTGAGGCCATAGCAAATCATGCCTAGTGGTTCAGTCACTGTCAGCATTCTCTATAGAAACAATTTTGTAATTCAAAGGTAACTAGATAGATATAAAGAGTTAAGGTGTACTATGAATAAGGTAAAAAAATCATTGATCCAAGGTAAAAAAATAATTGATGTTATTCATTTTATTTCTCACATTGATTCCCGGAACAAAGCAAATGTAAGTCATCATTATTTGGATCAATAACTTAAGTAAATAGCTCAGCATTTAAAGTTCTTCATGTGAAAAGGCACTTTTTGTTAATGGCTGTAAATATTACATTTCTCTTAGGTATCTAATTTTATTATTGGCATTACATATTAGACTTCCTTTATGCTTATGTCATGTGTGGTATCAAAATCAGATACTAAGTACATTAGTGCAGGTATATTGAAAGTATTTTAATATTCCATGGGTTTCATTTTTCACTTGCAGATTTATTTTAATTAGGTGTTACAGGAAAACAAAAACTCTGCATTAGCTGAATGACAGCCCGTCCTTTTAAGGATTTTAAATAACTGTACACTCTTAAAAACAGAATTAAAATATCTAAGATTAGAGTTTATTAGTATTTATAAAATTATTTGTAATTAAAATATCTTTCCAGCTCTTTTTTTTTCCCCTGAAAGCTTATTTTGTGAAACAGTCATGTTTTTGTCTGTCACTCTTTGTTGAAGGGATCTAACACACTGACTCCTGCCCTTTGGGCCATGACATGAATGCTGAAAACTTTTTTGTGCTATAAGACAAACTAAATCCTACTTCCCCATCTCTACAAAGCCTTATGTATCCCACGACATTTTTGGCATTTCTATGTAAACTGTATTAGAAAGTACTTGATAGCTCCCCTGCTTGTATATATAATACGTACCATGTCCAGGCCAATGTGCTGACCGTCCTTTAATCCGTGACCAGGCTTCCAAGCAAACTATCTAGTCTGAAGTAACAAACTGGAAGTTCCAGTTAATCTGTACACAGGGGGATGGTCAAGTAACATTCCAATATAAAACAGGTTAGAATGCCATACAGCATAGACATACCTCTATCAATCTTTTGAAATACACAAACACAAGAACTGTAAGTTTTACTAGTACTTTCCCCCACCCCCCTTAAACAGTATACTTAATAAGGTATGACTGCAAACAAAATCTGTTTTTAAACAGACAACGTGAAATATCCCCCAAACGGGAGCTCAGTCTTATTGTGTTATCATTTAGATATCCTGCCTTAAAAACATAAGTGTCTTTAGAAACCTGTAAACAGTCATATTGCCTCCTCTTCTGAAGCATTCTCCCACATGGAACCTGTCTTGCATTTCAGCCAGAACCCCTTCCTTTCCTACCCAGATCCCTGATGATTGTGTTCAGTAGTTTTCAACCTAGAACCACAAGCACTTTTCGTAACAACAAGCTTGCTTTTCTTTTAGACTTTTTATGCACCCTCTAGAAATAGTCCACAGGCTTTTGACTATACTTCAAAAACTATTTTAGCTTCTCCTAGGAGAAAATCTACTATCTTCTTAAAACCAACTGACAACAGGCTAAATCTTAAAAGTTCTGTGTCTCATTTTAACTATGTGCCAACCTGTTTATTCAAAATGTCAACCTGTTTATTTGTGTCATCAGCTACCACTGATAAACATTGACAGGGAATGTTGCCCAGCACAGGAACTTGAGCATACACGTACACACTCTTAAAAGGTTAGAACAGTGTCTGTCAGATTTTGCTTAGGCCAGCTCTCCCAGTCAATATTTTTGACAAGTTCAGAGTTGGCTTAGAGTAAGAACCATTCCCAATAGACATTTGTGTACAACCACCCTGTTTTGAAGAGTAAAAGAGTTTAACAGAATTAATGCAGGCTGTCCCACAACAATCGGTCTCAGTGCCATTTAATTTGTCAGTCTAAATATAACCTATCAGCCCTTTTGTAACAGAAATGGAAAAAGCATATTTCAAGAAAGGCATTCTTCAGACAACAAGTTTTCAGAAGACTATCTGTATTCAAATAAGACTGTTAAAACACAGCAAACAGATAAAGAGAGTAGAAACACTGTCCACATTTTAAAGGCATCGGCTGCAGAAGGGTGGAAGACTGGCAACTGCTTAGGTATGTGTTACTAAGAGATGGCCCACAGTCAAATACATTGCTGTAAAATCAAATACCTCATTTCATAATGTCTATTTTGCAGCAGAGGACAACTTTCATGCCCTGAAGATACTGCCAAGAAAGTATATAAAACAAAAAAATAATATTATCCAAATGTCCACTTGGATTTAGCTAATTGACATTTTACTAAGCAAACACGTTATTTTTTGTCACAGGAAAAGTTTTTTTACAATCTTTTTCCAGTCTCATGAAGGAAAATGCCTTGAATGTCTATAAGTAGTGTAAAAATAAATAGAGGAGATTTTACTCACTGAAACCAATACTTACAAAGAATTTAGTATTTGTATAGATGCTGCAGGAATGAGAAAAATAGGGTTTTTTTCACAATGCTGAGTTGTTCCTTTGAACTTACTACTATAATAATTCAGTATATAACTTAATGGTATAGCAACAATACTTTATATTTACTTCAAATCACTTGCATCTGGATGTCTGAAATAGTAGGACTGAATCACAAACAGTATTTGAAAAAGTTATAAAACTATTTACTGAGTACACAAAGAACTTTGTTTCTTACTTTGGGAAGCCTGTTTTGCCTTACTCAGTAATAGACACTTTAAATTAAACAAACAAACAAACAAACAAAGAACAGGTTTAGGGATAATACAGAGGACTGGTGTTTGGCTGCTACATTTCACCTAGTATTCCAAGATCAGGAAACAGGAAAACTATTTCTCTGGAGAGAGAAAAGAATCTGTTTTTAACTTCAAAGATTTATGAAATAATTTTTATTCCTACTAACTACAGTTCCAATTACTGGAATATTTATGGAAGACTTGAATGACAAAGGATCAGTTCCTTTTTTACAGGAAACTTACATCCCCATCTCCCAGGTTGCAGAACAATATTACATTGCACATTGCACAATGCATTGCATGAAATTCTGGGGTAGGAAAGTCTCATCTTTAGTCCTAATACTAGAGCTGTTTATTTTCATTAAATAAATAAAAGTGTTCACTGCAACAGAAGAAACAGAAGTCAATGCATAATTTTCTTGTCTGATGTCTGAGGCAATCATGTAGATAGGAAACTTGATTTTTCAGACTCCTGTTTGAAGGACATATTTTTTCAATAGTTTTAAATGTACACATGGTGGATAAAGAAATTGAATAAACTGAAGATTAATCATTACATTATTTTCAGTCTTGCTCACCCCATCTTATACAGTAAATGCAAAAATTTTTTTTCCGGGTAAGGCAAAGCACAACAAGGAAATAGAAGGGGGGAAGAGTTAGAAATGTTTCTTCTGGACTAGTTTACAGTTCATTAAGGAAGAGTTAAACTGATTGATATCCCATTACTCAAAGGAAGGAACTAACCTGACATATTTTACATTCTTTCCATATTGGACTTCTTCTGGGGACTGGAAGCCTAGTGAGAAAAATTACTCTGGTATAGAATTAAGTTAACTTAAATATCTACAGTACAAATACCTATGAACAAAACATATCTAGATACACATGCTATACATAGTTATTTCTACCATTTTCCTCTAAAAATTATCCATAAGTAATTATCTATCCTTCTTCATCTTTTGTCTTCTCCATAGTTTTTCCTGTTTGCAGCTTGGAACTGTTTATAATTAACACATATCTCTAATAATGAGGGATCACATAACACTGCAAAATACCATTGAAAACAAGGTGAAGCATTTAGCAGTAACTGTGAAAATTTTCTTTGATCTTTTGTCAGTTATTTCTCTTCCTCTACACTCAATTTGACACCATACTTCTTTAAGGTTCTCAAAAGTTTGAGGAAAATTTGTCTTTTTCACTTTTCCTATAGTATCAGTTTTGAAGCACACTATATTTAGATAGGATATTTTGGTATGCTAAGTTAATCCACTTCATTTACATATCTTTTCTGATTTTACACAATGTGTTCTTTCCTTTTACTACATAAAAGTTTACTTGTGTGCCCTTTGCAGAAATCATGAAAAAAGGAAAAATCAAAACCAAAGCAAAAAGAAAATCAAAACAAAACCAAAGACACATACAGACAGAAAACCCCCCAAAAAACAAACACACACACACACACAAACCCCAAAAAACCCAAACCAACTTTGGATCTTCAGTAATGTATCTGGAATCATATTCAGTTGTTATAGGTATTCTCTCTGAATTTGAAAATTAAGACCTTTATGACTAATTATTAGATATGAAAACTTTAGAAGCACAGTTCATTATGTTTTAGGATGAAAAATTGGCTGGTATTACAACATAAAAAACTTTGATTATAACTTAACAAATTTTCTTAACTTTCATAAACTTAAAAAAAAGTTTGTATTTGATGTATAACACCCAAGTAGGAGTTCAATTTTCCACAAAGAAATGGTTATTTACTTAAATTCTGGAGTGTAGTTCGCAGAAAAAGACTAACGAGACTTCAGGGAAAACTGCTAACATCTACAGTGAACTATGCAGTGCTTCACAGAAAAAACAAAGTTTGTACTAAATTTGCTGGTTCTGGATTGTTTCTCTTCTTAAAGATCTTCTGACCTCAAGCTCAATATCATGAGATACCATGAATCAGTTCATTTAAATAAGTGTCATCTAAAATACTCACTCTGATACCTAAGAAATTAACTTCGAACATGTTTATAGAGCAGCAAACCATAAAACAATGAACATTAAAACAATGTGAGTAAACACACACTGACAAATACAGTTGAGTTTACTGTTAATTAGAGACAGGAAGGAGAAAAAAAAATAATCTTAGGATTCTTAGTTCCAAATGAAAGGATTCACAAGGGGCTTGCATTCCATTTTCCCAAGTGATCAACTTCTACAATATGGGAAATACTGAGGTAAGGCTTTCAGGTGAAATTAAAAAAGAAGAAATTTTGGGTTTTGTGTGTAACATGGTTGCTGTGTGATTTTCAATAATATTATTTTTATCCCTTCAGTGTAAAGGAACCAATTAATTCAAATCTCTGCTTTTATGGTGTTTAGTATAATTTCAACCATGATAACAGTTGTAGCCATTAAAGGATATGAGAGTCCTTCATAAGAAGTCCAGATGAGATAACTACATTTATTATTCTGATCTCTTTCAAAGACCATGTAATTTCTCCAGATGATATCTGATAATTTGTGGATGATCAGCTAAAACCTCTAGAGAAATTTGTAATTCTCTGCATTCCTTGAAAAAAACATTTCTAAGATTTACCTAATTCCACAGTTAAATAACTACATCTTTCCTCTGGTTTGAATATGTTTAAATGGCAGCCATAGAATCTTCCTATTCCTTAAAAGGTTAGGATTTTCCTTCTATTATATTATGAATTATCATTAAATCTCCTCTTTTTTTTTTTTTTCTTCAATAAGCTAATTAGATTAAGTTCATTCCAGAGCATATTTTCCAGATAGCCAATCATCCTGTATCTCCTTCTGATAAACTAAGGTATAGTCATACATATTTAAAGATAATTTCACAATATGCTGCAAAATCCATGCATAAAGAGATGGCACAAATTCAACTGCATTCAAACTATTAAGCAGCCTTTCTCCATTTAATAATATTAAAGCATTTGGACCCCAGACTACAAAAATGTCTCTCTTTAGTTACACAGCTAGCCATGGTGGTATTCTTCTGCAATCACAGGATATTTAACAAAGTAGCCAGCTGCTCATTAAGAGCTTATAGAAGAGCTTTCACACCATTTGAGTTCCTCTCCTAGGAATTATATGTTATCCAGAAAGCACAAAGAGAAGCCTATTAGCTGGCCATTACTTTGAAAGACAGAATGTTGTATTATCTGCTACATTTAATCATAAAATAAAAGAAATAAAAACATATTCTTATAAAAAGCAATTACCATTGAAACAAAGGTCCATTAGGTCAATACAGGAATATACTACAGAATAAAAAAAAAAAATTAAAGAATACAGTAGGGAAATGATATCTAGTAAATCTAGCAATTACTTGCCAGATTAATTTAAAAAGTACTAAAATTTGTATCCTTCAAGACTCATACTTTTGCTACACTTCATTCATCCAGAGTTCCTCTTAATTATATTCACAGTCCATAAAATAAATATGTACATACATTTTTGGGAAAAATCAGAACCTTTAAGAATTTGAACATTTAGCCTTTCCTCCATTTACCTTTCCCATGCTTGAAACAATGTCTGCATTTATTTGTTTTGGATTTTTTCTTTTTTTTTTTTGACAAAGAGAAAATAATGGCAAGTACTAGGAATTCATAGCAAATAACACATGTAATACACTTTAGAAAAAAAAAATCTTCAAAAACTCAAACTGACAGATTTTAAATAGCAATGCAAGTCCTAATTCCTAATTCTTCCAGTCCATTGACTAATTTGTTATAATACTTTGCATTTATTTGGTGGTGTTGAAGCAGCACTCCATTAATAGGTTTAAATGCTGTATTTAGCACAAGTATGTTCTCGTACAGGCACTTACAAAAGATTTCAAAATGTTTCTCATAAGGCAATCACAAACTACCATAAAATTCAGTATGTATCTTTCAGTAGATGTTTAATGAGAGACGTGCCATCCTATCTATATGAGAATCCTGTAGTTCTGCAGCATGAACTAAGAATGATCTTAATGTTCCACACTTAATTAAGCAAGCTGCAGAATATTTCACTGCTGTATGAATGTTTCACACTATTTTGGCACAAAAGGTACTTTTGCTAACAATGACTGTACCACTTTCTTCAGCAGCATGCTTTAAAGTATGGCCAGCTTATTCCAGTAATTCTCTAAAGCACTATTTCTTGTGATAAAACAGATACTTACTTTTCAGTGGGCATTCCTGGGAATCAATAATACCATTTTCTAAAGGTTGTAACCAAAAGGAATACCAGGAACTGTGGAAACAATATGGAAAGTCTAGCTATTTCACTTTTAAGGGAACACTTTAATTATTCATTGACTAAATAACCTTTCTTTATTTCTTAAATGTACAGTTTCAAATTACAATCATTTCACATTTATAAGGAACCACTTCCACTAGTACTTCATCTGCTTTCTTTTCATTGCTGAGGACTTCACAACATCAGCGGGGAAAAAAAAGTGTTTACCCTTTTACTGTCAATAGTGCACTCAATCTGGTGCTTTGATTTTAAGGTCTGTTAAATATTTTATACAGGCTTATTTAACAGTAATTTTTGAAACTACCACATTACTTATTTATTCCACAGGTATATTCTGGCTGTAAAGTATTCTGGCTAGGATTAAGGAAACCAGTTAACTGTATTTTAGTATTTATGTTGGTAGAATTCCCATTTAGGGATATGAACATCATCTTTTAATTAGACTCATCCAAAACCATGGTTCTTGAAAAACAGAACTGACAATTTGAATTATATTTGGAATAGAATGTCTATAGACAGTGCAAAGCACTACTAATAAATGGACAGTGTTGCTAAAAGAAAGTGCTGTAATGAATTACCGTCAAAGCTAATAATGCCATGCAGATTACATAGAAATACATTTGAACAGATGTCTATAAACTGCATGGATCATTGCTGTTTGACACCTATGAATCAGGGAAAAGTCTGACCCTGAAAAGTGCAACCTTAACTTTGATTAGCTGATAGAAGGTAAAACCACAGATATCAATGGTATTACTTGTGACTTAACACCAATTTAAGTGGCAGCAGGATTTATGATTAAAAAAATTAAGTATGTGTGTGTCTTATTAAATAAAAATTTGTATAGGAAATTAAGTGATTATTTTAACAATGATTTTTTTTTTTTAATCAATGTCTTTGAAGCATAAAGATGACATTTTCCCAAGCCTGGAAAAATCTAATGAAGGTCTGAAAAATAAATATTATATCAACCAATGACAGCTTTAAAGAAGAGAAAACAGAATTAGAAACCTCTGGCTAATAAAATACGACAAGGCATAACATTGCAACCAGAGTTCCTCCAGCACATTAAAAAGAAAGAAATCAAGCAAGACAGTCTAATAAATATAATATGTTTCCTCTTCTTCTCTTTCTTCTCTATGCACAGGTTTTATACCTTCTTGTGAATATTTAAAGACAAAAGCAGTAAAAGTATCCCAGTTGCCTGTGCTCATCGTTATGTATTCTGAACAGTTATTAAAAAAATAGAATACTTGAAGGCTATATCTATAATATAGAACACTTCTGCTTATACAATTTTAAGATGACAAAATAAAATAAAGGAAGTTAGTAACAAGGAGTTAGTCAATAACTTGATCATAGTTGGACTGCTGGTTAGAAAGTAAGTTGGTTTTTTTTTTAAATAATAAATATGTGAATATAACTGCATTATACTTACTTGCAAATCCTACTTAGAATTCTTACCAAAATTTGTTGAAACTTTTAGTAAAAATGATTGGAAAGTACTTAACTGTCCCTTTCTATATATTCTGTCTCTTTTGCTCTTACTGTTTGATAAATTATGTCTCTGTTTGTCTTGGTTTTGCTTTCAACTTATTCCTAGGGAGAATTATTTTTCTAAGTTTAACCACTTTGCTTTTCAAATGCTTTTCTCTAAAATATATGTTGATCTACAAATAAGAAACACATTATGTTATGCTACTGTTTAACCACTTGAGTTTTAAAATTTGAGGTTCAGATTCTGAAAACTATATAGGCTAATATATTAATGAATTATTTAGTACTATGCTGAATATGAACCTAAAAACCTCTGAATTATTTTTATACAGTTTATAATACTATATTTTGATCTAGAATGTCTGTTAAAATTACTTATTTCTTAACAGGAAAGAACAAAATAGCAAGAATCACAGCACACATAGCAATAAGATGCCCTTTCATGTTTCATGTATCCTGTTGATTTTGTGCCTTTAACACCAGGTCTTCTAAAGCAATAGTTCTTTCTTAAGGTCTTATCCTAGGATCCTAGTCATCCAAGATCCTGAGAGCCTCCTGTGTGCATATGCAACACAAAGACAAAGAAAGCCTTTATTGAAAAAGAATGCCATTGAGGTCATTCTTTCACACACCGAAGTGTTAGGAAAAGCCAGAATTTAGAACACACACAAAATTTAATTGCTCTGCCTGACATATATGGAATATAGTTCACTCTTTAATCACATGACCACCTCTTCTTATACTCTTTCCCAAGAGAAGATATGCTTCTATTCATATGCAGGCTGGATTATGATCATTTAATGAGAAGCTATCATATTTTCTTTTCACTACTCAATAGCTGGCCCCAAGCATTATTGTTTACTCTACACTACTCAAAGTCTTGTTTAAAGACAGGACTATTAATTTTCTTATGGATCTTTATGGAACTCACTTTAGCATCTGAGTGCTTCGTAAACATTAATACATCTCCCTTCACAAGTCTCTGAGATAAAGCGATGCTATTATCCCCACTCTAGGCTTCAGTTCCCATCTACATTCCTCAAACATATAGGTATATCAGATATATGGGAACATGACTTCTATTGATTTCAGTGGAAATTAGATACTTGAATACTCAAGGTCAAAAATTGTTTAGTATTGACATTAGAATTAATAATGAGTTTTGAGAAAACTTGCTCGAATTTAAAAAAAAAAAATCCACATCATATGTTGTGTAACATAAAAAAAATTAACAACAGTTTTTTAAAAAGCGTATTCCTATCCAGTTATACTACAGTACTGTCCTTTGGCTTAATTTTACATTGTCCCTGCAGCTTACCTGCTTTGTTACTTTACAGAAAGAAACAATACCTCCTCTCAGTTTTTTATATATTACATGTGTATGCGTGTGTGTCTACAGTTTAAATATATATACAAACACACACCTAGATATCTGAAATGGAAAGATATGTATATAGTGATACCTAATATCTTAGCATATACACTAAAATAAATAGATTATATCTTTGAAGAGACTGGCTTGCTTAATGGGTGTACATATGCATTAAGCAGTATCTTTAAGTGTTGCTTATATAATGTGTTCTTAATTTCTCTGATCATCCTTACAGATCTTCTTCATCTGGCCAAAGGCAATGGTTGATTAAGCTGTCCAATTAAATGTATTTGAGACCCCTGTACAGGAGTAGTAGATACACAAGATGTATTGAAAATTCAGATTTCCTGAGTCACAGCTGAAACCACACAAAGTATTCCAGAATATCTCAAATGGTACTAGATGTTTATGTGTGGGCACCTGAATCAAGGCCTGTTTCTCCAATAATTACAATGTGAAGATGTATAGGCATCTTCCTTGCATATTGACACAGTCATTTCTGTGTCTACATGTAAGCACCTACAATGTAGGTATCTGCAGTCCAGAAGTGAACTGTACTATTAGACGTTTTCTGTCAGCATTATAAATGAATATATTAGTCTATCAGTCTGAAGACCATTCCTTGATAAACTCCATAACTAACAACTCTGTACCCTTCTTCTGCCATGTCTCTCTCTTCTGCCAGTTACTTAGACATTGAGAAAGTCAATGTCAGAAAAGAATCACTTATTTCCAAAACTTTCAGAGTTCTCATCCTGGTGTAAATCAAAATATGTAATCCCAAAATGAGATTTAGGAAAAATTATAACCAAATCTTTTACTGGGAAATGGTGATACATTTAACAAGCAGTATGAAGTAGCAGAGCTGTCTGTACCTGACCATAAAAGCAGTAACTGTCCCAGTCATAATTTTGCCATCATTAATAAATCATTTGGCTTTAGACCCTCCATAATGCCTCCATCTTCAGATTTTATATGAGTTAAAAGTAATATTAATTTTCTTTTTTGCATCACAAATGTGTTAGTCTTTCCGAGGGCAGCTAGTGAAAATACCAATTGATTACAAAGACAGTGATGTCATCTATTCCTAGAACTGAGAATGAATTTTCAAAGTAAAAGATTATCTCCTCAGAGCCAAAGATAGAAGTCAATATATTACTGCTGATATAATGTCTATCAGCAATCTTTACCAGAGTCAAATCCTTTCTCACATTCTACTTCCATTTCAAAATTATGATTTTCACATAGTTTAGCTATAGAAGATGTATGAAGAAATGACAGCTACATCTTCCACTGCAAACACAAGTGCTGGGATAATGGAATCTGACCAGCAGATAGACTTTAATGAAAGACAGGGAAAACTTCATGCAATTTCATGCCCAGATTAGGCATATTACTGGGTGAAATCCTTGCTATTATAAATCAGAAACAAAGTTACAAAAAAACCTGTATTTCCCTTCAATGGGACTAGACTGTATAATATGTCAATTAATAGATCATTTTAGAGTATTGTCTAAATTCATAAATTCAAATTGAAACTTCCAACGTTATCCCAAATGCATCCATACAAATTAATTTTTCTGTGAAACTCAGCAGTTAATTTTTTTATCAGAACCTACTTTTCAGTCAATGACAAAACACACAGAAAACCACAAACCAAACTAACACAAAGGTCTAGGACTGTTGGATACTATATCATGTACACCTACAGAGTTTGAATATAGACAGAAAAAATGAGGAGAGTATTTTGGAACAGAAAGCATCAGAAAACCTTAAGTGCATAAGTCACTACAAGCTTCTTTTCAATACCAGCAAAAAATTATCACTGTAAAATAATAATTATGGCTGTGGCCATAATGTCCAGTTTTAAACAGCAAAATGTTAATTTAAAAATGTGAAATGACATCCCTGGAGTACAAATAAAATAATCAACAAAAAAACCCAAGTAATTTGAAAAAAATAGGTAAAATTGTAAGTTTTCCAGCTTTTAGCCATCTTAGTATCTGCTGGAAGGGCAATACAGCATGGCACAAGCAATCTAGGAGTTTTTTGGAATACATTGATGACAACTTCCTGCCAAAGGAGATCAAAGATCCCATAAAAGAACTTGCTTTCCTGGACTACATCCTTGCAAACAAGGAGGAACAGGGATGTGAAGGCTGGGGGCAGCCTTGCTACAGTGACTATGAGATGGTGCACTTCAGGACGCTGAGGGGAAGCAAAATAGGAAAGGGCAGAATCACAACCCTGGCTTTCAGGAGAACAGATTTCAGCCTGTTCAAGGACCTGCTGGGAAGAATCCCAGGCCCTGGAAAGAACTGGGGTCTAGGAGAGATGGTTGCTTTTCAAGCATTACCTCCTCCCAACATACAGGAAGGCAATTAAAGGGGTCAGAAGGCCTGCAAGGGTGAACAAGGATTTCTTGGCAAAACTCAGACATAAAAAGGAAGTATATAGGTGGTCAATGAAGAGCTAACTCACCCAGGAGGAATACAGAGACACTGTCTGAGTGGTCAGGTATGGGATCAGGAAAACCAAAACTCACCTGGTGTAGAGTCTGGTAAGGGATGCTGAAGGGCAAGAAGAACATCTTCGATAGGTGTATCAGCAGCAAAACAAAGATGAGGGAAATGGGGCAGAAGACTTGGTGACAAAGGTCATAGAAGAGGCCGAGGTACTTGATGCCTTCTTCACATTGGTCTTTGCTGGTAAGACCGATCTTCAGGAATCCTAGGCCTCTGAGGTCAATGGGAAACTGGAGAAAAGACGACTTTTCATCAGTATAGAAGGATCAAGTTGGGGAACATTTAAAGAAACTGGATAGACACAAGTTTATGGGACTAGAGTGCTGACCAATGTCAGTGGTCAATGTCACTACAAAACCAGTCTCAATTATCTCTGAAAGGTCATAGCAACCAGAAGAGGCTCCTGAGGACTGGAAGAAAGAAAATGTCACTCCTGTCTGCAGGAAGCTGGTCAGCTTCACCTTGATCCCTGGGAATTTGATGAAGCAAACGATTCTGGAAACCTTGTTCAAACACATAAAGGGTAAGAAGTTGATCAGCAGAAATCAGCATGGATTTATGAAGGGGAAATAATACTTTACCAACCTGAGAACCTTCTATGATGAAATGACTACCTTGGTGGATGAGGAGAGAGAAATGGATACTGTTTATCCTGACATTAGCAAGGTTTTTAACACTGTCTTCCATAACATCCTTATTGACAAATTGATAAAACACAGACTGAATAAGTGGACAGTTAGATAAACTGAAAACTGGCTAAACTGCTGGGTTCAACTGTCAGGAGCACGAAGTCCAGCTGGAGACCCGTCACTAACCCTATGGCTGGGGTCACATCAGGTGTGTCAACACCTCATGTGACCCCAGCCATACTGTTATTCTTTGGTAATGACCTCATTGATGGGACAGAGTGCACCTTCAGCAAATCTGTAGATCATACAAGACTGGGAGCATTGGTTGATAGACTAGATAACTGTATTGCCTTTTTGGAAGGACAAATGGGCCAATAGGAATATCGGAAAATTCAAAAAAGGGCAGATTCCTCCCCTGTACCTGGGCAGAAATAACCAAGATAGGCTGCAGGCTGACTTGCTGGAAAGCAGCTTAGCAGAAAAGGGTCCTGGTGAACAATAAGTTGAACAAGAGCCAATATTTCTGCCTTGCAGCAAAGAAGGCTGACAGCATCCTGGGCTGCTTAGGAACAGTGCCACCAGCACATCAAGGGAGGTGATCCTTCTCCTCTACTCAGCGCTGGAGAAACCACATCTGGAGTGCTGTGCCCTGATCTGGGACCCCTAGTACAAGAGACACATGAACGTACTGGAATTGGTCCAGCAAAAGACCATAAAGATGATTAAGCGACTGGAGCATCTCTCCTGTGAGGAAAGGCTGAGAGAGCTGGGACTGTTCAGCCTGGAGAAGAGAAGGCTCAGAGTGGATCTTATCAACATCTAATGGAGGGGGAAATAAAGAAAATGGAACCAGACTCTTCTTAGTGCCATCCTGAGCCAGACAAAAGCCACTAGGCATAAGCTGAAACACAGGAAATTCCATTTCAACATTTTTATTTTATTTTTTACTCTGAAGGTCATCAAATACTGGAAGAGGTTAGCTAGAAAGGCTGTGAATTCTCCATCCTTGGAGATATTCAAAACCTGACTGGACACAGCTCTGAGGAACCTGCTCAAGTTAACCCTACTTTCTGCTGAGGAGTTGAACTAGATGATCTCCAGAAGTCCCTTCCAACATCAAAAATTGTGTGATTCTGTGTTATGCATAAGTATTTATCATTTTTTCTGTAGATTGAGAGGAATTATATAAATTTGGTGCTGCTTAATCACTTAAGGCACCTTCTATTGCTTTCACTGTGTGATTACCTTACACAATGTCAATGGTTATATCTATGAAAGAACCAATTTTTTTTCCTCAATAACTATTCAAGCACTGAAACAAACAAATTGCTGTGTACAAGTTTATGTGCTTATGCAACTTGAGGATGTACATTTTTTACAAAAAGTAAACATGAAAGGGTCATGAACAATGGCAACTCTACCTTCGCCTTTGAATTTTAATGCATGTTTGTAATAATTTTCTCTTCTAACTCTGATCCATTACGCTGATCTTGCACAAATGAATTGCCTCTTCTGACTAACTGCATTGAAAAACCTTCTTTCTAGACTAGTGAGTACTCAACGTCATGTATTTTAAATGGTCCAAAAATGACAACATAAATAATTTTATCCAAAACCAAACACAGCATAAAAGGAAAATGTTTTATTTGTACAGGTTTTTGTGTAGGTATCTGCTACAGGAGCATGATGAACAGGCACACCTACGAGGGAGTCAGAAATTCATGTGACAGTTGTTTAATATTTGCAAACATAGCTGTACTTCTGTTTCTGTTGACTGTTTCCTGATTAGAGTCTGCCTATACTTTCTGACTTTAACTGATCCCTGATTCAGGTGGATCAGGAATCCTATTCAACTTCTTATTCAACTGTTGCTGAAGAGCACCTAAGTAAGTGTTGGTCACAATGCTCAGGAGACCTGGAAAGAGGATTAGCTGATAGAGATTTTGGCACTTTGCATGGAGGATAGCCTAGAAACTCTACCTGGGACATGCTGAGTGCTAATCTGTGCCGTAACAGCAGTCACACAACACAGGACATCTTCCCTGGCACTAATGGGAGTAATAGTCCCTGGCATATTGGAGACCTTCTGGAGCTAATAGAGGGAGGATGTAGCAATGGAAATCTCAGGCTGCAGGGGGTGCATGTCTAAGTGGGGTAGGGAATGAAGGTGATGACAGCTTCACCATTGGGAGGTGTTGGCACTGAGCTGCCAGGTGAAACAGCTGTGGCAGGAGGTAAGCTGACCGCAAGGCATCAGAGAGGAAGAACGGGACATTTGCAGAGACAAGAACCTGAATCCTGAATTGCATGGAAGGAGGCATTGCTGCAGGCTATGCTTGAAAGATCAATGGATGGAGACTCCCAAGATGGAAAAGGCAGAAAACCTGTGACTTCTAGCCACAAAAGGTAGGCTTCTTCTCCACCTTCTGACACACACCTACAGAATAATTGCAGTGGCCTGGTAACAGCTCAAGAGAAATAACAATTATCAAGGGAGGTATTAGCGACAGCTGAGGCAGTGAGGTAGCATCCACAGAACAGTGTGACTGGGGACACCCATTTCCACTGCAAAAACAGTGCAACTAGATGCTTGTTTTGAGTGCCTGTACTTGATTACACAAAGCATAGGAAACAGTGGAGAAATTTGAAATCCATAGGAAATTTCAGAGTTATGGTATCAATGGCATCGTACACATATGGGATATCTCACCTGACTGGAGTATTGTGATGGATAGATAGAGGTTATTTAAGAAGGATTGACCAGATATGTGAAGAGAAGGAGGGCTTGTACTCTAAAGCAAAGGACTAGCTCAAATGCATGGAGCTTTGGTTTATCATGGATGACAAGCCAAGCTAGTTGAGAGTTTATAAATTAAAATCAGAAGGCAAACCAACATGGGTGATGTCACAGTGTGAAACAGACCACATGACCAAGAAGAGGAAGGAGATGAAGTTTTCCCTAGATGGCTGAAAGAAGTCTCATCAGCCAGCCCTGGATAATCTCCAGAGACTCTTTCCAACATAAATTAGTCTTTAAATATATTTTGAGAAGCTACTTCAGGAAAAATTCAATTAATGACATTTATATAGATCTAAGTCCTTTGACAACTGTTATCCATATAAATAATATAGTTTATGGTATAAAAATTAGGTCTGGCTCCATATGATTTAACTATGTACATGTATGTGCTATGTAAAGTACTACGTACTTCAGCTGCCTAAAATAATTCAGTTTCCTGTTTAATCAAAAGAAAGTTACAAGCAATTCTAGAGAACCAGACAAACCTCTCTAGAGGAGGTGTCTATCTCTCAGCAGTCTGAGATGAAAAGCTTATAGCCTTTGGTAGGTCATTGAAATTAGGTGGGTAAATCTAATTCAGTATAATGTATTATGAAACAGACATTTTTAGTTAGTGACAGTTTCATCTTAAAAGTGGGGTGCAAGGAAGAAGTGTATTTAATGAAAAAGGGAAAGAATTTTTAATTATGATCAAAAGGCTAATAATGCCAGAAAAGTTTTGATCATAACAAAATCATAGGATGAACGATAAAAATTATAGTGGAGCAATCCACTGTGCTTCATAGATGTTTGTGTAATAATATACTGAAAAGCCAGGAGGAACCAAAAGTTTTAATAGACAAGATAATCATGGTTAAACTATCTTTGTAGAGTTTAGCTTACTTAGAAAACGATTTATCTTGTTATATTGCGAGATAGGAAGATACATCTTAAGAGAAAAAAATAGACTAAGAATTTTCATACTAAGAATGTAAACTCTTGGTCTGAATCTAAACCATAGCTAGGGAGCTGTTTAAAGTAATTTTTGGGAAAAGAATAAGGGTGCTTCCAAAGAGCTATCAATAAGATGAAACAGAAATAAGGAAGGTTTAGATTATCTACTGTAAACATTTCTAGTAGTAACGATAACTTAGCACTGTAGAAAAGAGCAAGAACACTGTAAGAATGCCAGTAGTTGAGGTTTTTAATTATAATATTTTTAACCACAAAGTATTTTGTTTTGTCACTTGTCTTTCTGTTTTGTTTTGGTTTTTAATTATTATTTTGTTTTTACTTATTTAAGAATATTATAAGCATGGTAACCAAGGGGTATAACTTTGGATATCAGCAAGGGATTCTTTCAGACCCTGTGATTCCAGGATTGTACAATTTTTCTATGATTGTATGATTAGTTCATAACCTGAATGGATTTGTAAATCTATTAAATTTCAACATCTTTCTTTGTGAATGTAAAAGCAGGTGCCTGCCTTTGAGAAGAGCTGAACAGCTGGATATTCTGACTGAAAAACTGAGCAGAGAAAAAGTAGAGAATCAATATGACTTTACTATCTAAAAGTATACATCTATGGAGCAAGTCATGTGCCTTTAGAATTCACCACTACACCATCTCAGATCTTCAGACTATAACCCTCAACCTTTCCACTGCTAATTGTTAGAGCTAAGGAGTCTAAAAACATGTTCAAAGTCATTAACTAAAAGACAAAAGCAGTAAGAAAATAATTTTTAGCTAACTGATACGTTTTAATAGAAGCCTTAATACCTGTAAGTAGTAGCAAATTAAATATTCTTAAATACACCACTTAGTAGAAAAATATAATTGCTTACTACACTCACTGGAATGTTAAGATATGCAGCACAAAATACAGTATTACAGCACCCTTGATAGACTCAACAAACAAGGGACGTGACAGTGTGTAATCAAGAAAACTGGCATTACCATATATAAATACACTTTGCATTACATATTGAATTCTGATGTTTTAAAGAAGTTCTTAGGTTCAAAACACAACTTTGCATAGATTCCGAACAATAATACATCTCTAAACAATATTCAGTTCTCTGCTGATATGGTGCAAACTCAGCTAGTGAGGGCAGAGGAAGTAAATGCAGGCTGTTAATTTCAGAAGTGTTTGCTGTGGTCATCCCCTTTTAGAAGATATGCATGCATATCAAGAAAATTAAGAGTATATTATACAATTCCAGCTAAATGCATGGCCTACAAAATTCCTAAGTTCTGCTCATAAACGAGATTTATTGTCAGATCTACGTCAAATTTATTGACAATTCTCATTCAAGTGTTTTCTCTTGCACACTTGTTGTGGCTTCTTTTCACAGGATTTTAAAACCAAACAAAATAGAAGAATCACCTTGATTCTGAGGCTAGTTCGATAAACATTTTTTCACAACTTAAAGCAAGACTATATTTTATTAAATTACCTACCTCTATGGTAGTTATTCTGTTCTAGCCCAGTTGGAACAAAGCGATGAAATCTATAGCTGTAACCTAATAAAGGGATTTTTATTTGGTTGGTTGGTTTTCTTCTGCAACCTCAACTGACAATGTTAGACTGGGGACTAATAAAACTAAATGAAGCTTGTCTTGACATAACAGAAATGACTCAATACTAACCAGGATGTCATCGCGATCGGAAGTATCTGTATAGACTACAGATATTGACATTTTTACATTTTATATCTTAATCTGTTTGAGAAGTGGAGAAGGAAAAGGAGAAAGAATATTTTATCTATCTAAAACCTAAAGCTGAATTTCATTGTAAAGTATTTCCTGCCATTGACTACTGTAACATTTTGTTACACCATTAAGTAATATGTAATCTGCATGTGAGGAGGAGTGTTTTTGCTGTGGTCTTCGAAATAATCACCAATCACACTGCATAAACAAGTTCAAGCTTGTGAAGCTTGAGTCCTTCAAAATGAAAGACTGGAGTCCTGAAGCCCTGCAGTCCTTCAAAATGAAATATTGTTAGTCTAATATTACAAGTAACACTTTACGAACTGTGAGCTCTTTAAACCCATAATTACAAAAAGTTTTTTGTTTGTTTGCTTCTTTGGTTGTTTAATCAGAAGTACTAGAGACAGACTGTGGAAATCTGTGGATTTAATAGATACTCACAATAACTTGCTTGAACTACAGTGTTTATAGTGTAGAAGCCCACATTACATAAAACTTATTGAACTCATACGCTACGAATCAATTCTGTATAACTCACAGCCTTTGAGATCATGGTCACAGAATTACAGCAAAAATATATTAGGGAGTGTCTGGATAGTTTAGAGCTTAATGATGGTGGCGATAGGATGGAGTGTCTATGGGTAAGAATCAAGGGGAAGGCCAACAAGGCAGATATTGTGGTGGGAGTCTGTTACAGACCACCCAACCAGGATGAGGAGACAGATGAACTATTCTATAAGCAGCTGGGAGAAGCCTCATGATCGCTAGCCCTTGTTCTTGTGGGGGACTTCAACCTGCCGGATGTCTGCTGGAAATACAATACAGCAGAGAGGAAACAGTCTAGGAGGTTCCTGGAGTGTGTGGCAGATAACTTCCTGACACAGCTGGTGAGTGAGCCAACTAGGGAAGGTGCCCCGCTGGACCTGTTGTTCACCAACAGAGAAGGACTTGTGAGCGATGTGATGGTTGGAGGCTGTCGTGGGCAGAGCGATCATGAAATGATAGAGTTTTTGATACATGGAGAAGCAGCGAGGGGGGTCAGCAAAACTGCCACCTTAGACTTCCGGAGGGCGGACTTCGGCCTGTTTAGGAGACTGGTCGAGAGAGTCCCTTGGGAGGCAGCCCTAATGGGCAAAGGAGTCCAGGAAGGCTGGACATTCTTTAAGGAGGAAGTCCTAAAGGCACAAGAGTGGGCTGTCCCCAGGTGCCGAAAGACGAGCCGGTGGGGAAGAAGACCGGCCTGGCTGACTAGAGAGCTCTGGCTCGAACTGAGGAGAAAGAGGAGAGTCTATGACCTCTGGAAGAAGGGGCAGGCAACTCAGGAGGACTACAAAGGTGTAGCGAGGCTGCGCGGGGAGAAAATGAGAAGGGCCAAAGCTGAGCTAGAGCTCAATCTGGCTGCTGCTGTAAAAGACAACAAAAAACACTTCTTCAAATACATTAGCAGCAAAAGGAGAGCTAAGGAGAATCTCCAGCCCCTAGTAGACAGGGGAGGGAACACAGTGACCAAGGATGAGGAAAAGGCTGAGGTACTTAATGCCTTCTTTGCCTCACTCTTTAATAGCAGGGACAATTGTTCTCTGGGTACCCAGCCCCCTGAATCAGAAGATAGGGACGGGGACCAGACTGGAGCCCCCATAATCCAGGGGGAAATGGTGAGTGACCTGCTGCACCACTTAGACACTCACAAGTCTATGGGGCCTGATGAGATCCACCTAAGAGTAGTGAAGGAACTGGCAGAAGTGCTCACCAAGCCCCTTTCCATCATTTACCAGCAGTTCTGGCTAACTGGGGAGGTCCCAGTTCACTGGAAATTAGCAAATGTGAAACCCATCTATAAGAAGGGCCGGAAGGAGGACCCGGGGAACTACAGGCCTGTCAGCCTGACCTCGGTACCAGGGAAGCTGATGGAGCAGATCATCCTGAGTGCCATCACACGGCACGTAGAGGATAACCAAGGGATCAAGCCCAGCCAGCATGGGTTCAGGAAAGGCAGGTCCTGCTTGACCAACCTGATCTCCTTCTACAACAAGGTGACCCGCCTAGTAGATGAGGGAAAGGCTGTGGATGTTGTCTATCTAGACATCAGTAAAGCCTTTGACATGGTTTCCCACAGCATTCTCCTGGAGAAACTGGCTGCTCATGGCTTGGACAGGTGGACTCTTCGCTGGGTTAAGAACTGGCTGGATGGCCGGGCCCAAAGAGTGGTGGTGAATGGAGTTTACTCTAGTTGGCGGCCGGTCACAAGTGGTGTTCCCCAGGGCTCTGTGTTGGGGCCAGTTCTGTTTAATATCTTTATCAGTGATCTGGACAAGGGGATTGAGTGCACCCTCAGTAAGTTTGCAGATGACACCAAGTTGTGCGGGAGTGTTGATCTGCTTGAGGGTAGAAAGGCTCTGCAGAGGGACCTGGACAGGCTGGATGGATGGGCCGAGGTCAATTGTATGAGGTTTAACAAGGCCAAGTGCAAGGTCCTGCACTTGGGCCACAGCAACCCCATGCAACGCTACAGGCTTGGGGAAGAGTGGCTGGAAAGCTGCCAGGCAGAAAAGGACCTGGGGGTGTTGGTTGACAGCCACGTGAGTATGAGCCAGCAGTGTGCCCAGGCAGCCAAGAAAGCCAATGGCATCCTGGCTTGTATCAGAAATAGCGTGGCCAGCAGGACTAGGGAAGTGGTCATGCGCCTGTACTTGGCACTAGTGAGGCCGCACCTCGAATCCTGTGTTCAGTTTTGGGCCCCTCACTACAAGAGAGACATTGAGGTGCTGGAGCGTGTGCAGAGAAGGGCAACGAAGCTGGTGAAGGGTCTAGAGCAGAAGTCTTATGAGGAGTGGCTGAGGGAACTAGGGTTGTTTAGCCTGGAGAAGCGGAGGCTGAGGGGAGACCTTGTCACTCTCTACAACTACCTGAAAGGAGGTTGTAGAGAGGTGGGGGGCGGTCTCTTCTCCCAGGTAACAAGTGATAGGACAAGAGGAAATGGCCTGAAGTTGTGCCAGGGGAGGTTTAGACTGGATATTAGGAAATTTTATTTCACTGAAAGGGTTATCAAGCATTGGAACAGGCTGCCCAGGGAAGTGGTTGAGTCGCCATCACTAGAAGCATTTAAAAGACATTTGGATGAGGTGCTTAGGGACATGGTATAGTGGTGGTCTTGGTAGTGTTAGGTTTACGGTTGGTTTCGATGATCTTAAAGGTGTTTTCCAACGTATATGATTCTGTGATTCTGTGATCTACGGAAGGTTCCATACTTTGAAGATGGAGACATTTTACTCTTTCCAGAAAGATTTTACCTATTGAATTTCCCTAGTTTTACTTCTTGACAGCCACATACCCAGAGAATTTTAAAGTGTGACTAAATTGTGAATGCATCAAAGAATGCCACTGAGACACCCAAGTGCTGCAAGAAAACGAAGTCCTACAGTGATTAGTGGTACAAGACATACACCACACTGCACAGTTATTCTTGTGTCAGCAGAATACATCCTGTTCAGATGTGTCAGGGCCTACTTATCCTATCTCTTAGCATAAACCCATGAACTTTTTCTGTAGTAGACAAACTGTTGTGGTTTAGCTTCAGTCGGCAACTAAGCACCACACAGCCACTCAATCACCCTCCACCCCCGCCCCAGTGGGATGAGGGAGAGAATCTGAAGAGCAAAACTAAGAAAACTCGTGGTCTAAGAACAATTTAATAATTTAAATAAAATGTAATAATAATAATAATAATAATAATAATAATAATATGCAATGAAAGGAAAACAACGAGAGAGAGAGAGGAACAAAACCCAGGAAAAAAAAAAAGTTATGCAGCTGCTCACCACCTGCCAACTGACACCCAGCCAGTCCCCAAGCAGAGCTTGCTACCCCCCAGCCAACTCCCCCCAGTTTATATACTGAGCATGATGTCATATGGTATGGAATAGCCCTTTGGCCAGTTTGGATCAACTATCTTGGCTGTGTCCCCTCCCAGCTTCTTGTGCACCTGGCAGAGCATGGGAAGCTGAAAAGTCCTTGACTAGTGTAAACATTACTTAGCAACAACTAAAACATCAGTGTGTTATCAACGTTATTCTCATCCTAAATCCAAAACATAGCACTATACCAGCTACTAGAAAGAAAATTAACTCTATCCCAGCTGAAACCAGGACACAAACTAACCAACCTTTTGTTTAAGTAGAAGGAGACAAAATATGATCAACCACCTCTCCCAAATAACAGAACTATTGAATAGTTTTTGCGTGCTCAGGGAAATAGACAGCCAAACTATGCAAACAACCTATTGATCATCAAGTAGTGCAAACTTTCAGAAGTGTCCTGAACAAGCAGATATTAAGCATCAACAAAGGAGACCACGAGTCAGACAACATTAGTGCAATTTGAATGGACTAGTCACCAAGGAAGTATTCTCTTCCCAATCCTATAACTAGGAAACTAAGGAGAGACTCATCAGGGAACCCAGAAAAAGGAGACTCTGAAGGAACCCCAAAACTCTCTCCCAGGACTACGTAATGCACAGCTGGAATGATTATGCTGATCTGCCTAACTTTTCTTCTGGATTGTGACATCTGTCCCACAGAAAGGGGAAGTCATGTAATCCATAAAATTGCATGTATTTGTGATTAAAGTGTTTTGGTTTCCAAATTCTTCACACTATTTTGTCTTAAAAAGCAACATGAGAGTGTTAAAAGGATTGATGACATGGATCCCACCATTGGTCTAAAGCATCCATGGGCAATTTACAATGGCACTCATGTTTTACACAGACTAGCGTTAAAATTTTTTTCTTAATGTAGGGTGGAGGTTCTCCTACTCTTTAGAACCTAGAACTCAGATAAAATTTTAACATCTAAAAACTAATTCAATTGTTTGAGTACAGGTTTTATTTTAAGCATGTGAATATCCGTTAATCAGTATAACTTCCTGTCATGAATAAAACATCATCTGCAGTGTCACATGTTGTCACCTTTTCCCTTTGCTGCCAATAAAGAATAAATCATTTCCTGCCATAAAGAAACTTGCTGGACAAGATGTCAGAATATTTAATGAAAGTGAACAGTATTATGTCTTGATCCCTAAGGTGAAATACATCCCACTTACTTTCCTTAGTCATGCTAAGGATCATCATGATCACAGATTGACTACTTTACCACAGAACAGAATGAACTTGATCCTGTATAATTATTTTCTTGTATCTGCACTTGGTTTAAGAGCTGAGGATGCAAACATTTCTCTTTAAGCCATGCCGGATAAAGCAGTTGCCACAGGACTTTAACTACTTTAATTATAACCAACAACGTTATTCCAGATTTATTAAGTTAATAACAAACATCACAGCACCATTTCACATATTAGAAATCTCCCACTTTTTTAGCGTGAAATGCCAAGTGCAGCAGCGAAGTGTAAAGGGAATATTTAACTAAAATCCAGAGCACCTTCCTGAAATCATGTTACTTGGGTAAAGTGCTCATACTTGGACAGGAATTGTGCTACTGCAACCGACATTGTGGAAGAGGATCACTTACTTGAGAGTCAGCTATTCCTATTTAAATAGCAGTGTTTTGACTTAACTGACTGGGATCAAGTCCTTGGTAGATGATCAGTCTGGATGCTTAGCAGTCTCACCTTTGTGCAGATAATTTACTAGTGCAAAGCTACAGTCTTTACATTTTGCAATTTTGCTTTGTTGCCTGCTTTTTAATCAAGGAGAGTGGCCTGTGATCAATATAGTGATGGTTTTATGCTGATCATCTGTCATTTATCCATAAATGTGCAGATGCTAGACTTCTAGAAGCACCATTTGCAATTTTTTCAATGTATGACAAAATGGGGTGAAGTAATTTTATACTTCCTTAAAAGCTGTAAAACTGCTACACATATTACATGAATATCACAAGGACACCTTCTTGCTGATGCTTTGTTTAAAAGTCGTACAATTTAGTTAGTGGCAGTTGTTGGATGAGGTCACTTTCTTATAGCATTGCTCTGTCACTAGTGATCTAATTTCACCCTCTGACTACTTGTGCCCTAATATATCCCACAGTTGCCTATTACGATGTGCTATCTCTTAAACAGCACCATGTTATATGAAAAACAGTCAAGCTATTTTTTTGTTTGCATACAAAACTATTTACAAAACCTTCAAGACCAAAAGAAAAGAATTCAGAGAAAACCAATGACTTAAATTCACATTCAGTCAGTAGAGGCTCAAACCCATTTGCACCAGCTTTTGCAACACGCTTAACACGTATTTTATTTAGATAAAATTCTCCATCTCAGCAGCCAGGCCCAGGGTCTCCCATGTCCCATCAGCCACAGCAGGAGAAGCATGCCTTATCGGGGCAAGAACCAGCCTATCAGGAAACAGCTTGGCAGGCACCATTACTGGTAGGAGCTCCTGGAAGCTTCCAGAAGCAGCTGGTACTGGTGTCCAGATTTAACAGAAACAAACCCAAAACAAGTGAGCAAATGAATAATCCCACAAAAACCTGCTAGGGTGGGAAGAGCTATTAACACCATCCTTCCCTCGCCCCACCCTCCACCAATTATCCCTGCCTAAATACATAAAATTAACCCACAGACAACGGTCAAAACTCAGGATCCTTCCCCAAAAAAACTGCTGAAACCAAAGATAGGCCGAACAGACAGTAATACAACATGTGGAAACCCCCCAAAGTACTGACTATGGGAAAACAAGTCTAGGGACATAAACACACACTCCCCCTCAGAAACAACAGGAACCACTGTTGGATACTCACATTTAGAAGTCTGGTGTACAGATAGCTGTTTAGGATATAAAAGTCATCCTTTCTAATCCCAGCTGTGCTAATGATCCTCAGAAAATCACTTCACTTTCTGTAATCTTTGTATATAACCTTTTCACAGAATCACAGAATCACAGAAAGGTTGAGGTTGGAAGGGACCTCTGGAGGTCATCTGGTCCAATCCCCCTGCTCAAAGAGGGCTGCCTACAGCAAGTTGCCCAGGACCATGTCCAGACAGATTTTTAATGCTTCCAAGGATAGAGACCTCACAACCTCCGTGGGCAACCTGTGCCAGTGCTTGGTCACGCTCAGAGTAAAAAGTGTTTCATTATGTTCAGAGGGAACCTCCTGTGTTCTCTTTGTGACCCTTGCCTCTGCTCCTGTTACTGGGCATCATGGAAAAGAACCTGGCTACGTCCTCTTTGCACCCTCCCTTCAGGTATTTATATACATCGATGAGATCCCTCTGAGCCTTCTCTTCTCTACACTAACCAGTCCCAGTTCTCTCAGCCTTTCCTCATAGGAGAGATTTTCTAGTCCCTAAAATCATCTTAGTGGCCCTTCATTGGACTCTCTCGAGTATGTCCATGTCTCTGTTGTACTGAGGAGCCCAGAACTGGACCCAGGACTCCAGATGTGGCCTCACCAGTGCTGAGTGGAGGAGAAGGATCACCTCCCTTGACCTACTGGCAACACTCCTGATAATGCAGTCCAGGATACCATTAGCCTTTTTTGAGGCAAGACCACATTGCTGGCTGATGTTCAACTTGGTGTCCACCAGGAGCCCCAGGTTCTATTCCAACAAGTTGCTTTCCGGCTGGGTGGCCCCAGCATATGTTGGTGCATGGGGTTATTCCTGCCTATGTGCAGGACTTTGCACTTCCCATTGAATTTCTTCTGTCAGCCCATTTCTCCAGCTTGACAAGGTCCCTCTGGAGGGCATCACAACCCTCTGGTGTATCGGTCACTCCTCCCAGTTTGATGTCATCTGCAAACTTGCTGAGAATACACTTTGCCCCATCAGGAAGATTATTAATGGAGATGTTAAACAGGATTGGACCCAGTATTGATCCCTGAGGTACACCACTAGTCACTGGTCTCCAACTAGACTTTGTTCCACTGATCACCATGCTCTGGGCCGAGCCATTCAGCCAGTTTTCAACCCACCTCTGTCTGCTCATCCAGCCCATGTGTCAACAGCTTCTCTATGAGGATCTTACACAAGATAGTGTCAAAGGCCTTCCTGAAGTCCAGGTACACAATATTCACTGCTCTTCCCTTATCTACCAGGTCAGTCACTTCATCACAGAAGTTTATGAAGTTGGTCAAGCATTATTCCCCTTGGTGAAGCCAAACTGACTTCTTGTGATGATTTTCTTGTCCTTAATGTGCCTGGAAATGGTTTCTATGATTAGCTGTTCCATCACCTTCCTAAGGACTTAGCTGAGGCTGACCAGCCTGTAGTTCCCTGGGTTCCCCTTCTTGCCCTTCTTGAAGATGGGGGTGACATTTGCTTTCCTTCAGTCTTTAAGCACTTCTCCTAGTTATCATGATTGATTAAAGTTATAGAGAGTGGCCTTGCAATGACATCTGCCATCTCCCTCAACACTCACGGGTGCATCCCATCAGGGCCCATGGGCTTATGCATGTCCAGTTTGCATAAGTATTCCCTGGCTTGTTCCACCAAGGGTAGATCTTCCTTGCTCCAGTCTTTGTCCCTGGTCTCTGGGACCTGGGATTCATGAAGGCCAGTCTTATTAGCAAAGACTGAGGTCTAATTTTAAAGGTAAGCTTTGTATTGTTATTCACACATATAGTAGTTCATAAATTTGCGATCTAGTCTAAATTGGATTTCTTGGTATTAGCATAATGCAAAAAAACCCCCATAATGCTACCTCTGGGTTTTTGTTCTACATCTCTTAATAAAACACAACATTAATCTACAAGAATTATAAAAATAAAATATATGTAGATTTATTGGTCATATCTACTTTTAGATATCAACAGTGTACCTATATGCAGTACTTCTGAGGTAGTCTCCTCAAGTCTCCTTTATATTCAATGAAGGAACAAAAAAAGTTATTTTTATGACACAGCCCATCTGCCAAAATGCAAATGACTACTTTAGAATGCATTCTACCTTAGGTAGTTACTCAAACAAAAATCATAAAAATCAAGTTGTATATAAACTGAAAGCATAGCCGTGGACAGTACTGCATTACACTGCATAATATTTAAAGCCTTATACTCCAAGATTCTTAAGTTTTTCTCAAAGCCTTCCCTTTAACTGTACACAAAAGAAATCCATGACCTTGTATCATTTTAATTAAAATATACATTATAATTTCTTAAAAGTTCCCAGATATTTATAAAATTCTAAAATTTTCTACTGCTCTACAAAAGTCTACTGAGTAAACTACTAAGAAAAGTAAGTAAACTTTATGGAAAAACAAATTGTCTTCTGGAAATTATATCCCTTTTATCCTTTCAAAACAGAAAAATGATTGTGTTCAGGAACTTTACTACTAAATTTCTTTTTAGTGTTGAAAGTGATAAATTACTAATATCCCCACTTTAAAGACAATTTGAATCACTTAAAGTGTATCCTCATTATTCAATTAAAAAGGAAATTAATCTGAGGAATCTACTTATCAACTTTTTAGCAATTATTTAACTTCTATGCAGTTAACAAAGATTTGTCTTTTGTTTGTTGCCTAAAACTGTGATCATTCTTACAATGTGATATAAGAGAGCCTAGACCAAATCTGCAAGATGCATTTATTAGTCATGTATTCATTCACTGGGGTATCAGAAAAGAAAGAGCTTCACTTTTAAACAACTGAATACTCATATTTTTAACACTGCTGATACCTTTGGAAAGTTACGTTCAATGATTTTTACTAGGTTACTTTGAAAAAGATGTGCCAAATCGTTGAGGTTCTCAGCTTAGAAATTTCTGGAAGCTTTTTCCCTGAAGAGAGGAAAAGGAAACTAAAATTATTTTTATAACTCCTGTATCACCATGCGATTGCTTTGTGGATTGGTTAATGTAGTTCAAAATTTGATATACTAAAGCAAGATGAGCAAGATAAAGAATATAGCATTAAAGTACAGCAAGAATGAATGGTGCCAATCTTGTCAAGGCAAACAAATAAGAAACAACAAAAAAAGCTTGAAGGCAGCTAGGTATTCTAATAAAAAATATTTACAGGAGTTTCCTCCTCCACTGTAGGTTCAGCAGATTGCTTTGAGTTATACCACTGATATGAGGCTTTTTGCTCCAGTATTTACTTTAGATAATAACTATAGTCTCAAAGAAACAAGTCAGAGAACTTAAATTAAAAATATTAGTCGGCTAACCTAATAACACTTTACACTGATAGTGTACTATCCTAAATGGACTATAACCCTTACTCAATGTGAGTGTATTAGCACTGGTATTTCAGAAATACCAAATAACAGCTTCTTCCTCAAATTTCAAAGTGATGCAAGGAAAACATTTTTAAAATAACTGAAAGTAAGAAAAAAAACAATTCGTTTTCTAAGCATCAGCGTAACTAATATTGTGAGAATACTGAACATTGATACTTAAAGTGAAACTTGCCTGGAGTTTTGTGCAAGATAAAGAAGGAATAGATTCCATAGAAGAAAACAATTTGTGTCAGCAAAATATTTCCTAACTTCTTAATGGAAGTGCTAGTCTATGCTGAAATGATGCACAAACTCTTTAAATTTACATGAAACACTCTGTTGTACCAAGGTTATATTTAATCAATTTGTGTAAAACTATTGTGAATTATTAATATTTAACAAAAGAGTAAGTAAAATATGATGCACCCCACGCTTTCAGAAAAAAATAAATTCTCATAGAATCATTACTTTTTAAAAATTAAATACTTATATTCCTTTAAAATCAAATGTAATCACTTAAAAGTGGTGAAAAAGCAATAGAAGCCAAGTGGAACACTAATTAATATCATATTGAAGGAAAACAAATAGAAATTTAAAATAAGAAGTAAATTCAGAAGCTTTGCTTAGTAAAGAGTAGACATTTTATTGAAATAATTAGCAGTGGGAGAAACTTCACCAGCCCTTTACAGTAATGTGCACCTTCTTTAAACAAAAAGTAGCTAATTTTATTTTCCAGGCAATACACAATATATATGCTATTTATTTTGTTAATGATACAGGATGTGCTCTACCACTTGAATCAGTTTTCATTTATATTTATTTTATACTGTTGATTCCTGGTAGAAAAGGAGTAAATGTATCACATATGTGATAAAAGAGATCATGTGCCATAAACAGGAAGTGTCAAGCCATAAAAAAATACAGAATATGTCAGAATTATAGCACAAAAACCTCTCAACACCTGCATAATTCATTATAATATTGGAGATCTGCTGATTCCAGAAATGGTGGTGCTGAGGGCATACGGAAATAGCTGGTCTCTCACGGCTGACTCTGCCCCTTCTCATATACTTAATTACATTAAAGCTGCATCTATGCAATATACTTTTGTGAAAGCTGTTTTGGATGGAGGTGGTATGAATATGGAAGGTAGTCATTTATGGAAAATAGTGAAAACAGATTTAATAGAGAGTTCAGCATCTTTATTAACACTATGACAAAGGTAGATAAACCATGATGAAATATGTGCTGTGGAAATAATGGTAGCTTACTGAAGGAAGTGCTAAAGATGTGCTAAGTGCTAGGATAGGTTGTTCCTATCCTATTGTAACCTAAATGTTATTTTCAGATTTTGATGCAACCAAGCTATGTTTATTAAAAACTTTGCAAATGCTTAGATTTTATTTAAAACTAGAGAATAAGGGAGAGTAAGGCATAAACTGAGTGAACTTGTTTACTGCGCCTTCATCTCAGATACAATTCTTGAAAGCTCTTAAATAAAATAGAAGCCAAAGTTAAATGAGGTCATAATGACTTCTTCTACTCTAATGCCAAGGACAATTGAATATCAAAATTAACATCTTGGTTTGACCACTGTTCAGAGCTGCTATGAGATGCTCATATTTTAGACAGCAAAGTTCCACACTGTACGGGTGCATATATACCCATTTATACCCCCAAAAGGCCAAAATATGAGTGGTTGGATACCTAAAATTTACGTAAAATCCTAAAGCACTCAAGATGCCTGATCTATGCTCCTGCACCTACTATAGCACTAAGTTGAGCTTAATAGCTTATATCTACCTTTTACACAGTAAGAAGGTGATCACATCACTTGCCTAGAGTATAGGACATCCAGATTAAAAAAATGCCCAAACTTATTCAGATTGATAAACATCCTCTCTCTGCTGCAGAAGAGATCAAATACTGATTTAGAAAAGCATGATTCAGGGTCCCTCTCCATGCTTCTTTGAAAGGCAGAAGGCATTAGATGGGAAAAGAATGCAACATTTACAGGACCAGAAAACAGCATAGCAAGAGGGACCTTTACTGTTGAATTTATTGTTGCAGTCAGTTTCCTGAAAAATAAAATTCTCGGATGTGAACCCTGTTCCAGGGCTAAGACACAATGCTGCTACTGCTTAAAATCAGCTTTTGAAATTTAAGTTCATGTTTAGTTACAAAAATTCACCTAGAACTGCCACTCTGAACAATGCTTAGCTGCTGAATATTTTGTTTTGAGCACAGTTGTACAAAACTAGTAGGGAACAATAAAATAAGGAAGAGTATATCTTAGGATTAGGTTTGTAGTGCTAATGTTCTTCTCAGAAGAAAATGAGATTTATAAAGTGCTTCTTTGGGGGAAGGACCAGTTGTGTTCTAGGGGACATAAATTTAGTATGAACGACCTCCTGTGGTTGAAAGGTATGTATATAACATCTTAATGAATCATATGCAGTTTATGTGCATGCATTCTTATATAATATGTACAAATATAGGTTGTAGCCATGCATATGAATCCAAAACATTCAATGTAAATATTAACATATTTTTCCATCCCCTTGAGGAAAGCACTGTTATATGTTGAATTTTTCACTCGTATTATAAATTCTCAATATACTGAAGATTAAAATACTGAGAAAAATTCTAAAAAAAAAAAAAAGATTTCTTGTTAAGAAATATTCTAGGAAAGATATTCTTCAGTTGTTATATCTAAATATTTGAGAACTTGTGTTCCTATATGAAAATTGGTAAAAATTGTGAAACATAAACCAGTACTTTTTATTTCAACAAATAATTATTGCAATGTTTAACCAAAGTTTTTTCAATGTTATTATTTTTATCTATAAATTCTTTCTCGTTTTGGTTGTTGTTTATTTTTTTTTTAATTAAGAAGAAACATAAAATGATGTCCTTGCTTCAAAGAACATTTTATAATACTCTAAATGTAGAAAAGTCTCAACAGAAGAGATGAAAACTGCTTCTGTTTTACCTTGTTGTTGAGTCCTATTTTTAAGCAGGACCTGAGTTTGATTATTCCCCAGGAGATCCCAAATAGAAGCTAAGTTGTGAAGTTGTGAGCAGTTTAGAAGAGCAGTACTGCAAAAAGAGCTTCTGAATTTTGGTAGCACTAGGTAAAACTTAGTAGGGATGAAACAGAGCTCAGTGCTTCAGCTCTGACACCTAGGTAAGTCAATTGTGTTAATTAGCTTTCTCTTGTTATTAATCTGCCAGTTAGTAATGCAAAGTACTATAAAATAGATCAAAAAGGTAACCGCAAAATTTACATCAGCATAATCAAAATGAGGTGGTTTTAACATTTAAAGGTAAAGTGTGAAATGAGCATTTGAGCACTCTCCTAGACACAAACAGAGTAGGGGGCATTATAAGTGAGTTTCCTAAATACCTACTTTGCTGTTGGTTTGGTATGAGTAAGAGATACCACTCTGTTCTCTGGTGAAATTCTGTATTGTTAAAACTGCATATGAGTGTTCCCTAAAAAATGGAAAAAGCCCAATTTCTCATTTAGTAACTTTAGTGAATGTTGCGCTACCTGATGTTGAAAAGAAAAATTGCTCTGTATCCCCTATTGTCTAACAAAGAATCACAAATGGATTAATCTGTTTATCTATCTCTTCTACTGGCTTGCCTGGCTTATTTGCTTGTCTATTCTACTGAAAAGAAATTTATCTGATGACTGAATATTTATATGCAGTCATCCTGTCCTTACAGGGATGACTTACATCCCTACAGGACAGGACAGGACAGGACAGGACTCATTCAACTAAATTTAGACTTTTATAATGTACATCCCTATATTCAGGCTAGTTCCCCTAGGTTTCCATTATCCTGAGTGAAAAGAAATAGGCTCTTTTAAAATAAAATTCACCTCATCCTAAAAATAGGTCAGATATATTGCTCCTTAGAAGTGCCCATTTACCTTCATTAATTATAAAGGAAGCCCTGGTGATTAATTCAGATGAAGACATTTAGGCCATAGATATCTGATGGTTCAGTTACCTAAACATTAGTGTCTGGCAACATTTAAGGTGCCCTAGGTTATCCAAGGCCACATGCACAAGACTGGAAAGTATAACACAGGGCTCACGAGAGAGGCCAGCCCTTCTAAAGTGGGAGCTGAAAGCCAGGCAAAGTTCATTAAGAAATCTCACGAGCTGCTTAAGAAACTTCATCAAGTCCTATGGGTGTTTCCAGTTCCAGATTAGATGTCTGCATTTGAGTACCTATAGTATATGGGGAGTAACCATTCCACTAAACCTAATTTAATTAAGTATATTTTATCAGCTGTACAGTGTTCCAGACTCCACAGACTGTATTAACTATACATACAATAACAGAAGTTAAAAATTCCAATCCCAGGCCATTACTTACTTTTAAACATCTAAAGTTACATGTTGGCAATCTGGATGTAAATCTAACCCCTGAAGTGTGATAAAATTAATCTTACTTCAACTGTGTTGATTGCAAATAGATCAACCCTATGTAAATCCATATATCTACATTGCACACATTTTAAATTAAGCTAAATAAATATTTTCCTAAATATCGCTGGAGAATTCCAGCAAGTTTTAGTAAGTAGTTCATTGTTCACATGTTCATATGCTGGAACAGTAGACAAAAGCTCTAGATTCCACTTCTGAATTAGAATCTCTTTAAGAAAGGTCATGAAGATATGGCCCAGTTGAGGTACAAACTCTGAAAATCACCTTTATTAACCAGTGACACCTAGGCAATTAAGAAAGGGCAAATACAGGTGATGAAAAGAAAGTAGGTGACTTGAGTGAGCACTGGAAACTATATCAAGAATTATTTAATTAGCTAGGTAAACATACTTAACTAATCAGGCTTTTCTTGCACAGTTTAAGTCTCCTTCCTACAACCTTCTGCCTTCTCTTTAGTCCTTGTTCCAGTTCCTTCTTTACTTTTGTACATTCATTATCTCCCTTTTCTCACTGTTTCTCTTTAATTTACTTCCATTTTCTCCTCCTTTACCTTGCTGCTGGGAACTCCCATATACCTCTACATTTCAGCTTTCTCCTTGTTTACTTATGCACTATCTTGCATTTCACTCTTGTTCTCAAATTCTAAATCTCTTTTTACTCTAGTTTCACAATAAGGTCTTCCATTGCTCTTTCTCCCTTGCTTCTAGCAACTCTGACAAATCCTCTTCATTACTTTTTTTCAAATGTTTTTCCTTTTGTTTCTGCAATCTTTCTGGGTTCATTTCAATCATTCTTTACTAAAACCTGATCTTATAAATAATCTGATCTTAACAGATAACACTGTTTGATGTGACTAAGCAAATCCTTCTCAGAAAAACAAAGTGCCTGAGAATCTGGATCCATGCTATAGCTATTCTCAAACTACAGTTCTCTTCATTATATGGTTTTTGTCAAACTTTCTCTATATATTGGTAAATGATAATACAGCTATGATACCTTTATGGTTTTTTTAATCTAAGGATAAAAAATAGTTATTCTTCAGACATCCTGATCTGATAACTTACAGTTTCCCTATTTGTTTTAAATAAAGCAATATTTATTGTTTCTCCCTTTCCTTTACACACACATATACATTGTGTATGTATGTGAGAGAGAAAATATATCCATTTAACTGAAGCCATCTGTCAGCAGCAGAACAAAAATCTAAAACTAATGAAGTTGAACATGCTTTAAATATGAGCAGCATCTTCCCTGATGACAATGCCATTCTTTAACAGCTCTGAAATATTTTTTATGTGTACTAAACCAATAGTCTCAGAAGAATACTAAATGCTGGGAAGATGGTACAATACTAAATAAAACTACTTTTAACAGATGAGAATGCAGGGAAAATAAAAGGAAAAAAAAGCTTCTTAAATTACAATGAAGTACATAGTCTCAAACGAATAGCTAGACAACTGTGTTACCTCTTGTGCGCCAAATTGTGTTCAGAGCTAGTCTAACAACAATTTGAGTTAATCCCCAATGAGTTCAACAGAGTTACTGCATTAAAAAATTGAACAAAACAAAATAAAAACATTATACTTCTTTGGATGATTAGTGCATTTGTTTTTACCAGAACATGTTGTAATGAGTTTTTCCCTGATATTCTCACACATAATTTCAGTATTTTTTTCTGAAATACTAAGTAAGGCTGGATTTCCTGTCCTGTTGTGAATTTGAAAGAAGAGTCTCGGGAGGTCAGATATTATCTCAGTTGCAGACTTTATGTTCAGTTTCAGCTTCCCCCAAAAAACAAGCACAGGTTGCATACATATAGAACTGCAGCTTATAAGGTTTTCAAAAAAGCCTTAAAAATACCAAAGTCCTTTCTATTTCTCATGAAAAACTAACTGTAAAGCAGTACTTCTTTGTTCTTACCTTTCTCATCCACTGTGTTCTTATGGAAAGTATTTGACTGGGAAATACTAATTATTGAAACCTTTCATAGAGAACGCATTCTCTACCAAGGGTAGAAATAGAACAAAGAAGCACTGACCCATTATCCAGTCTCAAAGATTACTTGCATGTGCTTGAGTGTTCCTTAAGTATTAGGAAAATGTACCCCAATACTTCCCAGGAATAACTTCCCACTTTTTATTGGTATCTCAAGGAATTCCCTCAGTAGAAGAAGTATATGCAAGTATAATTGTCTCACTTAATTTTAGTTGTCTATGGTAGTAATATCTAGATCTAAGCTAGTCACCCTTTTAAATCAAAATAGAGAAATAAGCACTTTTTAGAGTGCAATGCATCTTTAGATTACGACCTTAGGAATAAGTGAGTTGCATTCTAAAGCTAGACATATGCAGCTGGCCAGATGAATCCCACATAAGAATAATTCATTAAATTCTTTTCAGTTAATATGTCTAAATATTTCTTTGATTTCTGGATTTTAGCATTTGTGTTTATGTTATCTCAAAGTCTATTTGAAAAAAAGTCTATTGAAAGTGTGAATTTGGAATAGTGAACATGTTTATTAAAAAAATAAACTTTCTCACAAACAAACCCACTAATTAATTAAAAGTGCAGAGAATTCACCTACTATCAGTCTGATATAGAAATATGTATCTTAGAGCCTCTTATTTGCTGTCTTTATTGCATCAAAACAACAGGATCTATTTTTTATTTTGACAATTTCCACAATGCAGACACAAGTTCATGTTCTTAAATCTTTGCAAGGTAAGTTTTTGAATAATTAGCTTTTGGGAGGTCTGTAGTGACCACAAATATGAACAGCATGTAACACAAAACTGTATTTCCACTTACAGTTGTGTTTGATCCCAACCACTACTGTGTTTGATACACTTGTGTTAGATAGAAAATTGGTTGTTTCTACAGTAACTATTAATTCTGAGTGATACTCCGTAAGAAACACTGTGTTATCATTTTATACCAAAGGGATTGTTTTAATGAAGATGTAGTCATGTAGGATAGTTTATTAGCATGTAAATCATTACGTAGGATCAATTTTATGAAAAACCAAACAAACAAAACAACCCAAAAATAAAACCTAAACCCAACCATTAAACTTAACCCAAGATATCTATATTTAATTTTATGATAAAGATGAGAATCCAGGAGACTAAACATCAATATATGAAACTGATAGACAAAATAATCCAGTACCTTGAAAAGAAAAGTTATTAATTCCTGTGTGTGTAGTGAAAGGGCATTTTCTTTGTCTGCATACCAAGTGATTCAGATATTCATTCATCATTTATTTGAAGCATTTCTAACAATAACTGAAGATGGACTGGGTTCCCCCTGAAAAAAATAATCCAAAACTCCAAACAAGGATAAATCTTGGTACTGCATCTTATTTATATTGTAAATTATTTTCATTTTACCTGTAAAAATTGTAATATGCCTTCTATCTGTCTATTTGTCCACATATGTATGTATGTATATAAACTCCAGTCTCCCAGGGAACGGTATCTCAAACATTTTGTGTGCTAGTAAATGTCAATCTATTTCAGGTTTCTATAAATAAACAATATTATTGAAAACATAAATTCCCCTATCTAAACTGTATGATGACATTTACAGTAAAAGAAGCCTTTTCAATGTTTAAAATATCCCTGTACAAATATAATTTTAGTTAATGTGTCAAGTCATAGCTTTTTAGCCACAAGCTTAGTTTTCATAGCTCTGCAAGAGAGCTAGCATAAAGAACCACTGCTTCTGACTTTAACATTGGGACACAACTGCAATAGAAATATTAAAGGTTGGAGCTGTAATTTCTCTAATGTAGACGTGAAGGAGAACAGCAAAAACCACAAGGATTCCTACTTCCTTCAGATGTCCAGAGGTTATGTACTTCTAAATTCACAGTGCACAAGAGAGTCGAAAAATCTGATGCGGAGATATTCTACCGTGAAAAAGGGGATGAAGTGGATTTGTGTTTTTGAAAAGAAGAAACTTTGTTTTCTCCTTTGCAGGCTTGCAGAGAACAGGAAAAAATTGAAAGAACATGTAGCTGCTGTTACAGATAATTCTCAGATTATTCCTTTCTGCATGTGAGAAGCACACTGAAAGTAATTCTGCTTCAGAAGTCTGACAGTATCTACTGTAACTCAGTATTCTGAAGGCAAATCTCTCCATGATTGTGGCTGATCATAAAAGCAGAGCTTAGCCCTATACAGAAAGCATAATATCTAATCATCAGTCTCATATATTATTTTTATCTCCCTTTCCTCTTTCAGATCATATTTTATTATGTTATAACCAAAAAGCATTGAGAGATCAAACAATTTTGCCTGTTGCTTTCACATTCCTAAGTCCATTTCATTTTCACTCTGCTTTTTCTGCAAAAGTCCAATGACATAAAATAAAAACCTTCAAAGTTCTATTGCATGGTAAGCAAAGTAATACAGGCAATGAGTCCCAGGTACTTGCAGGTAATCAGCCTATTTGATGTTCCAGAAAAAAAATCAGTAATAATCAATATCTGATGTTTTGTTATTGTGGCTATTCCACTTTGCTAGTCAGTGTTCATTAGCGGTGCAGCCAAAAAAATTAATCTATCATTGTATTTCCCTGTAGTGTGCTGTTACTAGAATAAATACTAGCTACTCTACACAACAAATAAAAATCTAATAAGTGTCACAAAAATATTTTTTATATTTGTTTATTGAATAAAACTATTGATGTAACTTGTCTGTATTAAGTTAAAATTTACTGGCAAAAATAATATTAGTACTTCAAATATTTGAATTCCTGGTAGACAAGTAAAAAAAATTGACTTTGAGTGACTTGATCTTTCTAAGACATAAGAAGTCATTATTATTTTGTTACTGAATTAATCAATAATGACATTTTTTATGCAAATATACATATGAATGATATGGTAATGATGTGTATTTTTCTCTTCCTCTATTTCTGAAAAAGGAAGAAAGAAAAATTTAGGCTATCGACCTGATTCCTTTTGATACTGTGTTAACTCTTACTAAAAGGATGAGTCTTACTAAAAGGGTGTATGGCCACACCTCGAATACCGTGTTCAGTTTTGGGCCCCCCACTACAAGAGGGACATTGAGGTGCTGGAGCGTGTCCAGAGAAGGGCAACAAAGCTGGTGAAGGGTCTGGAGCAGAAGTCTTATGAGGAGCGGCTGAGGGAACTGGGGTTGTTTAGCCTGGATAAAAGGAAGCTGAGGGGAGACCTTATCGCTCTCTTCAACTACCTGAAAGGAGGTTGTAGAGAGGTGGGGGTCAGTCTCTTCTCCCAAGTAACAAGTGATAGGACAAGAGGAAATGGCCTCAAGTTGTGCCAGGGGAGGTTTAGACTGGATATTAGGAAATTTTTCTTCACCGAGAGGGTTATCAAGCATTGGAACAGGCTGCCCAGGGAAGTGGTTGAGTCACCATCTGTGGAGGTATTTAAAGGACGTTTGGATGAGGTACTTAGAGACATGGTGTAGTGGTGGTTTTGGCAGTGTTAGGTTTATGGTTGGACTCAACGATCTTAAAGGTCTTTTCCAACCTATATGATTCTGTGATTCTGTGATTCTGTAAAACTAATGTACAATGAATAACTTCAGTGTGAATATTTTTGCCTTAAATTATTTTTAGCAGGTATTCCTTGTAAACAATTATAGTATGAAGGACAGACTTAAAAATCTCTATACCTCGAGAATATACTTAAGCCATCTGCTACACTGACATTTTATAGATGCAGTGGATTTTCAGAACCACAAAACCAGTGCATGATTATTGTCCATATTAATCTATGCATCATTATGTTACTGTTTTTACCTGATGAAAAGATTTATTCTCTTGAATAACCCAGTAGTTTTACCTCTTGCTACTCCTGATTACTCCAAAGACATACATGGAAAAACCTCACCACATTAAGATGGAAAGCAGCACAGTCATGCCACTTTCCTGAGCATCTCTTTCTCCAGCTTCCATTTTGCTTCCTGACGTTTACTCTTGGCTTCAAGGTACAGCTGGTACACTGTTGTTTGATTTAAATTTTATATGCAAAACAATTTTTCTCTGCACATATTTCTTATTTCATATCATTGGCAATCAAAAGCAAATAAACAAACTCCAGGGCATCAAAAATATTTGTGCAGTTGACCAAAATGTTATGAAGTTTGATTGATAAGAAATATTTTTTAAATGGGTGTTTTGTTATTAACTTCTATTAGGCACACTTTTATAATACATTTTGTAAAGTTTTGCTGAGATTTAAAGAGTTTTTCCCCCTGTAGTTATTTTTTAGAGAAGAGTCATTATTCCTCAGAATTACCGTCAGGATATTATGTCATCGTCATGAACATAAAAGAAATCCTTACTTCCAAGAATTTATGAAGAGAGATCTTTTTTTTCTACGTTTAACCTCAATGTAGCTGTGATGATTATATAACTAATCTCATAAGGGTTGTGCAGATATAAATTTTATGAATCAGATACAGCATCCCTACATGGAAGGGGACAGTATGCCCTATATCAAAGTCTGCACTAGTTTTAAGGATAATCCTAGAATTAACTAAATTTTGCCATCATAAATAGTTAGTAGATTCTGGTTGGGGGTGGGGAGTTTTTTCATATTTGATAGGATGGGATATTGACTAGCAGAATATATTGACTCAATCTGTACCTCTTGTCTGCTGCTTAGAATCCAAAAACATTGATACATGGAAATGAATTCTGCAAGAATTACTTTTTTTTATTACCTTTCACCAGGAAATATATGAGCTTTTTTGTAAGTCTCCTGCCTATTGATAGGATATGTTTAACAAAAAAGAACAACATGGAAAAGGTCAGCTGAATTTAAAACACTCCCATTAAGACTTTTTTTTTTCCTGATCGTACAAGTTGTAACAAAGAACTTGAACAAACAGTTTGAATCCTTTATGTCTGTAATTTGGATTGGTGCTGTTCATGCACTTAGATACACAGCAGCATTTCCTTTTCTGATTCAGAAAGAATAGGAGTTTTCATTATCTTGTCCAAGTGCTGAAAAAAAACATCTTTTAGAAGACTGCTTCAAAAGCACATGCATTTGTAGTACAAATAATCCTGTGTTAATTAGGAGCTGCTGTTACCATAGTAACTCTTTACTATTTTCTGTATACTCTCTCTCTCTCTCTCTCTCTCTCTTTAAAGATACATAGAATTTGCATGTACATCACCAAACACAGGTCTTTACCCCTGCTTCCACATTGTAATTTGCCTTCATGACACATGAAAATTAGTTCTGGAGTATTTTATAATGGGTATAGGCCTACACTAGGCCATTCTACCTTGTATGGAAAAGCCTCTGCAGCTTGCTCTGTCAACTACAAAACTTTCTGTTTGAGAGGATTTAAGGACAGTAATGGTACTTTAGACTGCAATGAAGTGGAAAAATATTAGATCTCATACTACCCTCATTTTTAGTTTTCTTTACATTTTTGAAACAGTGGAAAGAGATATCACTGCAAATGGGAATCAAACATAAGGTCATTAAGCAATATAAGCTTAAAATATTCATTTGTCCATTAAATGTCTTCGTCTTATTTTGTAATTGACTAACATTAAAATGATAATTCTTCTGCAGTTGGAAGCCAATCAACACTAATTAAGGGTACTCATAATTTAGAAAAAAAAAAAAACCACAACAAATCAACCAAAATAACCCAAACACACACACAAAAATTTAAAACAAATTAGTAATAGCACAAAAGATGTTATAATCTATTTTATACTGTGCAAAGAAGTATGGTGCAAAGATGCTTGAATGAATGCCTCTTGGTCCCCAACACAAGTGAGCTAATCAGTGACGTCAAGATTGGAGGCAGCCTGGGCTGCAGTGATCATGCACTGGTGGAGTTCGCAGTCCTGAGGGATATGGGTCAGGCAAAGAGTAAAGTCAGGACCCTGAATTTTAGGAAAGCAAACTTCCAGCTCTTCAAGGAGTTAGTCAATAGGACCCCCTCGGAAACTGTCCTCAGGGACAAGGGAGCAGAACAGATCTGTCAGATCTTTAAGGACGCTTTCTATAGAGTGCAAGATCTCTCGATCCTCAAGTGTAAGAAATCAGGAAAGGAAGGCAAGAGACGGGCATGCATGAGTCGAGACCTGCTGGTCAAACTAAAGGGCAAGAATGAAATGCACAGGCAGTGGAAGCAGGGACAGGTAACCTGGGAAGAGTACAGGGACACTGCCTGCTTGTGTAGGGATGGGGTCAGGAAGGCCAAGGTGTGGCTGGAGCTGAACTTGGCAAGGGATGCAAAGAATAATAAGAAGGGCTTCTACAGGTATGTCAGCCAGAAAAGGAAGGTCAAAGAAAGTGTACCCTCCTTGATGAGCAAGACTGGGAAACTGTTAACAACAGACGAGGAGAAGGCTGAGGTACTCAGCAACTTCTTTGCCTCAGTTTTCTCTGGCAACCTCTCTTCCCACACCTCTCGAGTGGATGGACCACAAGACAGGGACTGGGGGAGTACTACTCAGTGGATAAGGAATTGTTTGGATAGTCCAATCCAGAGAGTAGTGGTCAATGGCTAAATGTCCGGATGGAGATCAGTGATAAGTTGTGTCCCTCAGGGGTCTGCAATGGGACCAGTACTGTTTAAAATCTTCATCAGTGACACAGACAGTGAGATCGATTGCACCCTCAGCAAGTTTGCAGATGACACCAAGCTGAGTGGTGCAGGTGACACGCCTGAGGGACAGGATGCCATTCAGAAGGACCTAGACAAGCTGGAGAAGTGGACCCATGTGAACCTCATGAGGTTTAACAAGGCCAAGTGCAGGGTCCTACACCTGGGTTGGGGCAATCCTCAGTTCCAATACAGGCTGGGGGATGATGTGATCGAGAGCAGCCCTGCAGAGAAGGACTTGGGGGTACTGGTGGATGAAAAGTTGGACATGAGCCGACAATGTGCGCTCGCAGCCCAGAAGGCCAACCATATCCTGGGCTGCATCAGAAGAAGTGTGCCCAGCAGGTCAAGTGATGTGATTCTGCCCCTCTACTCTGCTCTGGTGAGACCCCACCTGGAGTACTGCATCCAGCTCTGGAGCCCTCAGCACAAGAAAGACATGGACCTGTTAGAGTGGGTCCAGAGGAGGGCCACAAAAATGATCAGAAGAATGGAACACCTCTCTTATGGAGAAAGGCTGAAATAATTGGGTTTGTTCAGCCTGGAGAAGAGAAGGCTCTGAGGAGACCCTATAACAGCCTTTCAGTACTTAAAGGGGGCTTATAAGAAAGATGGGGTCAGACTTTTTAGTAAGACCTGTTGTGACAGGACAAGGGGTAATCGTTTCAAACAAAATAGGGTAGATTCAGACTAGACATAAGGAAGAAATTTTTTACGAGGAGAGTGGTGAAACACTGGAACAGGTTGCCCAGAGAGGTGGTAGATGGCCCACCCGTGGAAACATTCAAGGTCAGGTGAGATGGGGCTCTGAGCAACCTGATCTAGTTGAAGATGTCCCTGCTCATTGCAGGGGGGTTGGACTAGATGACCTTTAAAGGTCCCTTCCAACCCAAACTATTCTAGGATTCTATGATCTATATCTTCACCTAGTGAAGTACTAATTCTGAGGTATACTCACTGTCTGTGTTCTGTCAGCCAGCCAAAGTGCATTCTGAAATTCATCCTGCTGTTTGGGTACTCCAATCATCCAGAACAGGAAACTTAACAGAAACTTAACAGGTGCATTTCATCTTCCTTTTCTGCTTTTATACCAGTCCTAGGAAAACATAGTGTACTTCTGTAAACACAGCCTTGTACATATATATGTTACTAAAATGTAGCCTGAAAACACTAGCTCTATTTGAATGTAGCAGAGCCACTTTTGAATGAGTTTATGAGCTATCTAAAAGTCTTTAGTAACTCCAGCTAAACATCACTGATGCTATTCCACTTCTGGTTCAGCAATGAGCTGTTACTGTAACAGGTTGTGACCCATCTCTGATGTGCAGTGTATGGAGTATTTGTGCAGTGAGGAATGTCCCGTATTTGGAGATTTTATTTCAGAAGTTTTCTCAATAAAATCAGTGGGAAGTTAAGAAAGATGCCATGCAACTGTTGTTGAAACATAATGTACAGTATACTACGTAAAAATAAATAACAGAACAGTTTTTCTTTTCTTAAGAGATAGTATATGCCATAAAGTGAACAAAATACAAACTAGTGTTCTTGTAATAAGGGAGACTAATACTCAGCAAAGACACTTCACTCTCTCTCTCTAAATGTATTCCTGCAAGAAAACAGTTGTGTATTTTGTATTTTTAATCAAACAAATTTAGAAAATAGCTTGTTTAATCTGTGCAGTGACTTTTGGAAATAGAAATTTAGTACGAGCGTTGAAATGACTTGGTTTATCCCCTTCTGAAACTACTGAAAAACTGTGTTTTTATGAATTGAGGAGAGAACTTGAAAGGATTGGATTAATATTAAGCTGATGCAAAATCTATATGCTTGATATAACTCCATGACGGTCACTTACTTCCTTGCTTTTCATTTAGGAAGGTCAGTCGCTACTTGGTTATTTTAATTATCTGTATAAAGCCACTTTGTATTGAACAAGAACACTTTTCAAGTTTGTTTTTAATTTGAAAATTACTCAAAGGTTAAAAATAGCTAGCAAATGGGCTGCAGAAATTATGAAATAAAAAAGAAAAAAAATCATTTTTTATATTATACATATATCTCAGCTCAAGCTAACGATGCTCATCTGATATCTTTTTTTTTGTTGTTATAATGACATGTCTGAACAACTGGCATAGATAAATGTCCAAATGGGTAACTCCTCTAAATCAGGAGGCAATAAAAATCTTTATCCTGTGAAAGGACATTGGTTCTTTACATAGACTCTGATGAGCTGAACTGTTAATGCATTTTGGACTTGGTTGGCTGCCAAGGTCAAAGCGTCATTATCATCAAGCTGGTTTAGCTCAGCAGCCATAGGGAGTATTAGGGAGGCTGTGCAGATGTGTCAGTCTGGTGTTATAGGAACACTTCCTTAAAGAGAAGTGCCTCAATTGGTAGGTTATTCTCAAAGTAGCACTTACTTATGTGATACCCTGTCCCTTTTAAAGACACAAGTAATTCAAAAAGAATATGTGTGAGAACCATCCTTTCAACTCAATTTCCAGACACCTAGGAGAGCAAATGTACAGGCAACATTACTAACAAGACTGGACAATTTTTCAAGAAAAGGTGATCACATGTAAAATCCTACATACAGGGATAGCCACACATATTCTCTTTTGAAGCTGAGAACAAACTCCATGGATAAGACAGGGCTACTCTTGGAAAAACTACAATTGCTGAGCCAAAAAATAGAGAATTAAAAGAAACTGGTTTGTTATTTTCTCCACACCTAATGTAGAGAGTCTCATAATTCACTACCTGGTCTCCCTCCACCCCTACTACTGAGAAGAAACAACAACCTCTCTGTGCTGCTTGAATTCCATCAGGGTATTCTGCTGCCAGAGGCCCCAGGAAGCACAGAGGAGAATCTGGACACACGGCCAGTTAGCTAATGCTGAGCCGTAAAAGATATGCAACTGCATCTCTTTTCTCCTGTATTCTATAGTTATTTTGTCCATATTGTTTTCAGTGATGATATATTACTTATGGTATGGTGCATGGAAACATACAGAGAGGATTTTACAATCACTTTTTACTTCTCTCCTACTTTTATGAGAAGTAAACATGAGTGTCAGAAAGGCTATTTGAGTCAATTTATCATTGAGTAATTCTGTCTCTGACTGAGGTGTGTTATTTAGTCTCCAAGTTAAATATGTTTTTTAGCTGCTTGAATACTCACAGACTTTCAGGTATCATGGTGATGAAAACAAGATGAAAGATGAATTGTTGTTACAAGCCAAATACATTGATTTATAATAGTAACTGCTGGTGGAAATCAGCACACCACTGTATACTCCCTCCTATTGAACTTTTTATTTTATGTTGGCATATATGTATGCAATACATTATTTCACCTTTTTTTAAAGTTTTGCATTTGAATTCATGCAATTCAGTTTCACGAGGAGCAATTTCTATTAAGTTTGCAGATGTTTTTACAGGGTGGTTATTTTTTTCCTGTAGAGCTGTTATTCCCATTTTAATTACAGACCCTATATGCCCTCTGTTTTCCTCTATGTTGAGTTCCTATTATAGGAAGACCACTTCATAAAAAGCTGCAATGCTACATTCTTGTGGCACCTATAGTACTTCTTGTAACCCAACAATAGCACAACTGTCTTGTGATACACTTGCCTTTGTCATGTTTTCCTGTGTTTCTCCTTGCTCATTCGTGTTAACATCGCATCGTCTCTGCTCATTTAGTTTGCTTACAAACTATTTTAAATAGGACCCATATTTTTCTTTCTAAATGTTCATAGTGACTACAACACCTAGATCTGTTCTTTTATAGAGCCAGTAGAGATCTATTGCAAATAAATATTCACAATAATGATAATACAGCTGTACAACAGATTGGATAATGAGTTTACTTAACAAATCATCAGTGTCACTCACAAAGTTGGCTGTGAACTTTGCAACTCTTTGGCCTTAGTCTAACTGCACAATTATAGTATTGCTACATTACTGAGACAAGCTTGTTTTTTCCCTGAAAATGGGTAATATTTTGCTAATGCATTCCAGTTCTTGAGTCTCCAGGACTTTGCAGAAAAGGCAACTAGAGGCCAGGAAGGATAGTGGCAGCCTGGATATCTAGCTGCTGTATAAACACCAACCTATAAACACTAAATTTCTTGGTCTTAAAATACGTCTGAATCTCACCCATATATATTGCCAATATGTGCCAAAAATGATAGAAAGAAAAAAGGTAATACTATAGAGGTAATACTACTGAGGTAATACTAACCTCAGGAAAATGAATCACCTAAACTAGGCATTTTAGTTATGTGTATCAATGTAGGTGGATAAATGAAAACCCATTTGACAATAAGAAAAGGAGTTTTATGGGCAAAAGACAAAAAATTCCTGTTTCCTCCTTGTTCTTATGTTAGGAAGTCCTTTCTGGGTGTTCTCTCACTGACATTAGGGAGAGCACACCAGGTCTACCATGAGTGGAGAAGTTAAACATTCGTATCTAACATCAATATATGCTCCAAACTGAGACCATCTGGCTCAGGCTGCATGACCCACATAGCCCAATCACAAGATTCACTTTTTCTTACATTCTCTTTTTCCCTCTTTTCCCCCGAGTTCTTTCCTTTTACCACTGTAATACCCTTCCAAATAAGCAGCCCACTTCTTACCCTTACCCCATTGTCTGTGGTCTTGCTAACTTTATAACCCTATTGAGTGTTTACAGAACTCTTGCCCTGATAAGTTCTACCTTGGTGATCAATTATGTTATGCTATTAATTTCCTTTTGTTATCTGTAATGTTTCTTCTTTCTGCCATTTCTTGTGTAGTTTTCTTGTTAGTGTAGCTACAGGTCAGGATTGTCTGTCTGCACACATACCTAACTACTTCAGGTATGGCCAAAGTAAGCAGAGAACAGTATAAAAGAACGAACTTTAGCAATCATGTTCCCTTTTACCTTTCTTTGGTGTGTCAGTCATTACTGCTTTAAATTCTAGCATCTTCAGTGAATTTTTACTTCACTCTAGTAATATCAGCAATGTGATATCCCAGCATCCATACTGGCACATGTAATACCTCAGCAACGTCTTCTTGTGCTACAAGTGGATCATCTCCATAATTCTTTTATCTTGTCTTATTACATGATAGATACAGAAGCATCTGTTAGTGGACTGTATGTTGTTTTTTATCTTGCTACTGATTTTCACTTTTTGCTGTACTCAGCCTGAAGCAATTTGTTTCCTTTAAGTCAGGTCTCACAAATGTGTTAAAAAACATCGTTATTGTGTAGGCTCTGTTGCTTATGCAGAGGTGAACTCTGTTGTGCATAATAGAAGTTAAAGTTATAATGAAGAATTAGATTCAGATTCAGACATCCAGTTGTAAGCCTCTATACACAAGAGTGTACATCTGGTCCAAGTGTCTAGACTCTCATTTTCATCAAAGAAAACCCAGGATTTGATTCAGTTGCCTGATTAAATGGCTAGTACTATTCCTGACACCAAAGTATGTCCCAGACATTTACATGGGTTTGGCAGATATGACATGGGAACTACAGGAGACCTTTACCCTTCTGGAACGTGTCAGTTTGAAGCTAGTAGAATATTCTCTTCAGCTCATCTTAAAATATATACTTTCAGTCTATTGAACCATTTTTCAGTCTCTACTGACTGGACAAGCTAGGCGCTTACTTCAGTTGTTAAGCATATATGTCTAATATTATTTAAGATTTTTCAGGATATCGAGCTCCAAGCTGCTACTCAGGTACAGCAAAATTCTCTCATATGTTCTCTTCCATATCGTGCTCCTCTATAGAGATATTTAAAATATCCTTGGAAGCTGCCTGTGCTTAGACAATAGATTTCCTCTGACTGTAACACCAGCTAGCCATATAGCTCAGGTATGCACCCTTACCTAAATGTAAGTATATACTCATTTGTGGACACCAATTCAATTCTAAATGTCAATTTATATGGCCCACACCTACAGTGACCCTGATATTATACACACTCTCAGAACAGCTTAATAGCTATAGATTGGCTGCCAAATTTACCTATGCTGAAACCATGTAAAACCAAGCTGATAGCTGTCACTTTTGCTCACCAGGGGAATGGCATAATATGTAAGGAAGCACCTGGTCCTGGGGTTGTTGAACGGTATGGTTTTTCTGCCCCGACACTTTATTTCCCTTCACCTTCTGCCCTACTTCAGCTAGAGCAGTAGGCTCAGCTCCCTAACACCCAGTATACTTGTTCAGCTCCTTCTCCCTTTCCCTCCTCTGACAACAGGAGGACTGCCTGCTCCTTAGATTCTGATCCTTTCAGGAGTTTCACATTCTGTTTTGTCAGCACAGCTGAGAAGCCGGAGACAGATCCTGCAACTGAACCCTTACTGTAATAGAATTGATGGTGAATTAGCATGGCAGAGAAACTGAGCATTTTATAATGGTTTTTGAATGGAAAGTTTACAGTCACTGCTTTCTTCCATAGCCTATAGGTTTGAAAATGTATATGCCCATAAAACTCACCAAATGCCATTACAAAAAAATTTCTTTACATTAAAAAGTTCAGTTGGTTAACTGGTGATGTGTTTGACTTCTCAAAAGAACAATCCATTCCTTTTGTTCCTTCAGAAAAGTACAATAAGATATACTTGCAATAATTACCTGAAAAGCCATATTGGATTATTACATTTTATAAGCTATCCCAAATTAGAAACATTTTTTAAATGGAAAGAGAAAGAAAAGTAACAAATTCAGAGTCACTGTATAGCTCTATGTAGTTAAATATTTTATAAGAAAAACTAATGGGGCTTTGTTTCTTTTTTGTGTTTGTGTAAAAATTACTCAGTTTTCTGATCAGAGGAATACATTCCTTTAATTATATTCACAGTAAATAGAATGTCATTCTTTGTTCAGTCCCACAGAATGAAATACTCATTCGAGGTGTAAGTACTGCTCAGTGTTAATAAGACCATGGTCTTTAGTGAACACTTCTGATATATGCAATAACAGTTTTAAGTGAAAAAAATCTGCATACAAAAGAACAGAATCAAATACTACAGTTATGCCATTTTTCTTTTATTTCCTCATAATTACTGTGTAAAAAATATGCTTTATGGCAGACCAAAGGAGTATGCATTCTTTTATGTGATTTACCATTTTTGTTAACAGTTTTATGTTAAATGTTGATATTATTGAATTAGTTATTTTCACCAGTGGTATTTCAAATGCGTAAGTATTCAAATTGCATGATGGTAATAATATTGAGAACATTAAAAAAGAATAGCCAAAGCTCATATCTTGGTTGTTTTTTAGTTATTTTTAACGGAGAAAATGCAGTATTCGGTTGGTTGAAAATTAAAATTCTTAGTTATGTCTTTGAATCCCATTTTGTAAAAAATGAGAAAGTGTCAAAAGCAAGTATGAAGACTCTCAAAGTGTTTGTGTTTGAATGTCATCATCTCCCTACAGTGGAAGATAATCTTTTGGCAGTTCTGTGGACTGAAAACAAAGGATTTGTCTGAAGAGATGGAAAACAAAGGATTTGTCTGAAGAGATATCAGCAGTCAACTCATGTCACATGAAAACATTATTTTATATTTTAATGATAGTACACAAAACGCTGTGAATGAAAGACAATTTTAGAAATATATATACACTCATGCTTTGAAAAAATACCCTATTTTGATCCTGAAAGAGTTGCAAGTGGATTAACTAAGTGGAAAACATTGTAGAAGCATACAGCAAGCTAAACAGACTAATATTATCTGAAATGAATTAATAGACCTGTCTTTCACTGCAGCATATTCTCTCATACTCTGTTGCAGAGAGGCAAACTTTACAATATTTGCCTCTGGCTCAGGGATATATTTTTCTGTTTTGGTTCAGCTTGGTTATTTCTCTGAAGAATTTCACTGCAGTTACTGGAAATTAGGTTCTCTGCAAGTCTTTCTGAGTTGTGTTCTCCAGAAAGAAAGCTGGAATGTATAAGTATCCTGATAAAGTTTAATTATTTGCAGTGTTGAAGTAATAGCTGATATGTATCTTTTATATTATATTACTTACACTTCTAAATAGGTAATGATATTTAATTTGCAAATATGACACACAAAACTTCCTTATCTATTAAATTATACCTGGAGGCAAGGCAGTGTATATTATGAAGAATGTATTGCAATCTAAAGGCTTCAGATGTTAGCATTCATTGAACAGATGTACACCAAGTCCTTGACTGTGAAATATTTAGAAAGCTTTATTAACACCTACAACTGAATACAGTAACTACCACCGTGTCAACACCATGAATCAATCTCTTAAGATGTTAATAGCACTTTTGTTTACCCTCCAAACATCTGGAATATTTAGCAGATTCAGACACTCAAACCCAGAAATCAGCACGCTCAGGTGCTGCTGTCTCTTTCAGCTGGGCAGCTTTTATAACACAGCTATTAGCTTGAATATTCTCCATCTGTAGTGGCACAGTCCATCTAAACATATAAATTATTTAGAAAATTCATCCTTTCTCATTAGTTTTACATTAAAAAGTAGTTCATTTAGACAATTAAATTGCACATAACATTAATGTTGTGAATTATGTTGGAGATGACTGCATTGAATTTATCAGTCTATTTTACCTGGCAGACAGAAACATAACATTAATGACACATGCCATTCTGTAGACATTGTTGTAAATTATAAGGTGGAAATGAGTCAGTATAAGCAAACATTCAGGAACATGGAAGAAACATTTATGCAAGTGTTTGAGAATGTCTTGGAGGTAATTTGTTAATCACATTTGGTTTGATTTGTGTAAACACATATTATCCACTTTGGAGCTGCTGCAAAAATTAAAGGAGTTGCATTGTTTAATCCTAGATCACAATACAAATGGAAATACAACTCTCCTACAACTGCCAAAAAACAGTTTATAAGAAATATTCAGTGAAGAACCCTAAATGCAAAGATCATATATGACCAATTGTGAATTATAGCAAGCATTGACTTCTTTTAACTTTCTTAATATAATTTGAGATGAGAACAAGTTTAGAAAGCACGGTTATTTATTAACTAACACTATCAGAAAAATATTTCTATTGAACATGTAACTATTTTTGTGTATTTAATAACCCCAAGTTCAAATAGGTTAATGCAAATGTTCTTATTATGGCACAAAGTGAATGAATTAACTGATGATATCAACTAGGACATTATAATGTTAAGAAAACAGAAGGCAAAATAACAAAGATTAATTAAATTGGTTAACATGAACATTATTCCTCTTTGACATGCCCAAAGCAAGACAAAAATTGTAACTAGATTCCACCTGCATATGTGCTGGGTAAATACAGGATCTCATTATTGTCTCTAGATCCTCTTCACTTTTTATATTCCACAAATTTTATGTTAAATTAGTCTGTTTAAAGCTAAAATTGTTCTTCAGCTCTTCTGTGAGGTGCATAACCCATTACAGTGTGCTGGGATAAAAAAAAAAAAATAAACAAATTAAAAAAAAAAAAGGTTTGTCTCAAATAATTGAGACTACTTGAGGTAAACTGTAAGAAAAATCAAGAGTTGAACGAATTTCACAAAATTTCTGATACGTTAGATAACAGAGCCATGCCATGGATAACATACCTTGAAGCCCTGCTTCTAACAGAAGGCTGGGCCAGATGGTCCCCAGAAGTCCTTTTGAAACTAGACTTTTCTATAATTTTCTGAAAGCAGATTTTTTGTTTGTTTGTTTGTTTGTTTTGAAATTATCTACATGTTTCCTGGTATATTTATGCATAGCAACCGAAGCTCTACCAGTTCTCCATGTATTCTTTTTTTCCTTGTTATCTCGGTTTCTAATACTACCTTGTATGTTATTTCCAGCAACTAAGAATGGCTCCCACTTCCACTTTTAATTTTAGTTCATAGAGGAATGGGCATACACTTTGGTGACAGAACACTTTCATGTGTCTCAGAAGAGGAATATACAGGAAACAGGAAGTTTAGGGAGAAGATGCAGATGACACCAAGTTGTGTGGGAGTGTTGATCTGCTTGAGGGTAGAAAGGCTCTGCAGAGGGACCTGGACAGGCTGGATCGATGGGCCGAGGTCAACTGTATGAGGTTTAACAAGGCCAAGTGCAAGGTCCTGCACTTGGGCCACAGCAACCCCATGCAACGCTACAGGCTTGGGGAAGAGAGGCTGGAAAGCTGCCCAGAGGAAAAGGACCTGGGCATGTTGGTTGACAGCCGGCTGAATATGAGCCAGCAGTGTGCCCAGGTGGCCAAGAAAGCCAATGGCATCCTGGCTTGTATCAAAAATAGCGTGGCCAGCAGGAGTAGGGAAGTGATTGTGCCCCTGTACTCAGCACTGGTGAGGCCGCACCTCGAGTACTGTGTTCAGTTTTGGGCCCCCCACTACAAGAGAGACATTGAGGTGCTGGAGCGAGTCCAGAGAAGGGCAACGAAGCTGGTGAAGGGTCTAGAGCAGAAGTTTTATGAGGAGCGGCTGAGGGAACTGGGATTGTTTAGCCTGGAGAAAAGGAGGCTGAGGGGAGACCTTATCGCTCTCTACAACTACCTGAAAGGAGGTTGTAGACAGGTGGGTGTCAGTCTCTTCTCCCAGGTAACAAGCGATAGGATGAGAGAGAATGGCCTGAAGTTGTGGCAGGGGAGGTTTAGACTGGATATTAGGAAATTTTTCTTCACTGAGAGGGTTATCAAGCATTGGAAGAGGCTGCCCAGGGAAGTGGTTGAGTCGCCATCCCTGGAAGTATTTAAAAGACGTTTGGATGAGGTGCTTAGGGACATGGTATAGTGGTGGTCTTGGTAGTGTTAGGTTTATGGTTGGACTCGATGATCTTAAGGTCTTTTCCAACTTATACGACTCTGTGATTCTGTGAAGAAATGGATTAAAGATGGGTAGGGCATTTTCTCTTTTTCCAAGTGGTACAGAAGTCACTGGTTGCTTCTTTTTGCATTTTCTGTTTCTTAAAAGACAAGTTCCTTAAGTTTATGTTGACAACTGAAAATTTTCATTTATGCAGTAGCTCTGCTTTTTCTTCTGTTTTTTTCCCTCTACTTTATGTATGAATAGAGTGGGTAACTCTGGTCTTTTAGCAAGTAATGTATACTTTTCAGGAATAAACAATATGTAATAGAGCTTTACAGATAATTCTTTTTGGATTTTTGTCATCTTTAAATAGATGCTTTACGGCTGAGGTTTTTTTGATATATCACTTTTTTACACCTTTCAGCTGCTTTACCTGAAGTAAACAATTGGCATCTGTCTTATAATTGCATTTTATGTATTATGCCAAATGAAACCAGAAAAACTATTCTGTCAGACTGACTCCTAGGGGAGTATGGAAATTTTTAGTAATACAATTCCCTCCATAAACATCAAAGTGGAACTTCTTTTGTTTTGCAACAGATTGAAATGTAGCTGAGAAGTGAACAATATTTTTATTCCAATAATCTTCTGGCACAATCTTCTGTTCAAAATCTACTATCTTGATGAATAAGATAAAACATAGATGTAATGTGCAAAACATGAAGATGCACTAAAAATATATTTTAGCATTGTGTTTATGCTGCCAAATCAGCAGTCAAAATCCATTGTTTTTGCTGGGCGGGTTGTATTCTGCCAGCAGAATGTTTAAAAAACATAGGCTCTACACTGCATTAACATTCCTGATTTTAGAACCAAAGTTTCCAGACTTAAAGAGGGATTCATCTGATACCATAGATATTTACATATGAGCTAATTTCCAAGGCCTCTTCTATAATTCCTGGGCAGGGAGAAAAAGTCATTTTCACTCAATAAAAGGTAAATGTATACTGTACTAATGAATCCACCCTAGAAATGCCTATATTTCTCCAATGACAAGGGAGTTCAGATGTCAAATTTAGCTGTTCCTATACATATTCAGGTATCTCAAGTTAAATGAACTGAGTATCAGGTTTTGTTCCTATATTACTGAAACCAATTTTTTAACCTTTTAAATCTTCACATAGTTTGCATATCCATATCCAAATATGGAACCAATTAAATAGAGCAGAGAAGTCTTACATTAACTAAGAACTATGCAGACAAGGATCCTTTGCATATATTGTTGGAATACTGAGGTGTGCCTCTGTAAGAGATACAACATTTTTCTCAGCATGATATAGGGCATGACAAGATACTTTATTGTTCAACAAGAAGTACCAACAGGAAGAGACAGCTGAACATATAAGATACTTCTCTGACATACTCTGAAACTTACTGAATTTGAAATTATTCAGGATCCAAAAGAAGAAGAGAAGTTGTCATGGGCAGACAGTGTGGGAGAGGTGTGTGTGAATATCTGTGTATATGCATGTGTGGAGCACATTGTGTAGAAAACTACACTGAATTTATATAATGATTTATTACACATTTTGTCTCATTTTATCTTTTTTTTCCCCCATATGGTTATGCTATTCTTTATTTACTCCTACTTTTGTTTCCCTCTTTTCACTGTTTGAAACTGTCCTTCCTCTATTTTGACTTAGACAAGTTGCTAGTTTATTGCACTTGTATACTTTTGATGCATTTGGGTAATTTGGTATTGTGCTTTCTCTTCAAATAGTGTTTATGTAAAAAAGATGTCCTTAAACATTTTTTACCTTACACTTAACTCCCATGTGATTTCTGTTACTATTTCCTGAGTTTACATATGACTGCCTCCTTGAAGACCAGTGTTTTATGTTTACTAATATTTCTTCTCCTCATTTTAAGGTTCATAAACTCCATAGTTGCTCTTACTGAAGTTACCTTCTGTCTTCAAATTCTCAACCAACTCATCCCTGTTAGCAATACAAACAACAACAAAAAAACCCACCACCACCAACAAAAAGAGGGTAGTTTGTTTCTGCTGTGTTTCTTATCCAGCAAATGTTTTTCTAAATTTTGCAATCTGTAACAGGTGATCCTTAATACATCTTTCATGCATCTTTGAAATATCTAGGTCAATTTACTCATTTTTTCCTGTAGTTCAAAGTGATAGAACTTGGTTGTTCCTCGACTTCACTGTTTTCATCATTCTGAGTATAACCCATTGTGACAACTAAATTGTTATTACTGTCATTACCATCCAGCACCATCAGCTATCTTAGACTTTGTGTGAATATGTCCTCCCTGCTCACTGGGGAAAGCCTTAATTGTGCCACTTTTTTTGTCCATCTGATATGTTTAGGTAACACCAGGGAACTTAATGAGAAACCTGAAAGGTAAAAACTCTGGAGATTACTATCTGCAAAAGAATTAATCTTCTCTGCAAGAGGTGTAAAAACACTGTGAAACCCAGACGATTCAGACAACTTTGTATATTCTTCAGATTTGGGACTATGAAACTCAAGGGTTTATAGAAATGAAGCTTCTACAAAGAAGTAAATACCAGCCACATATAACAATGATGTAAGCACTATATATCTTCAAGATGCACCTATATATGAATCATCTATGAAGTCTGAAGAGCAATATCATCTCTTGCAGTGATTTGAAAACCATAATTGTTCCAATGTAAGTATCAGGTTTCAAAATTGGTTCCAGAGTCAAGGAAGTATTAAACATTCAAGTTGTCTGTGTAGAGTAAAAGTTCTTTGAAGTTTGTACTTTAAATGGTACATTTGTTGTAAACATAAACTAGTGATAGTGCTTCTATCCCATGTAATGCAAATAAATGTGCTACTTGCAGTCAGTTCCTTATTGTTCATCTCATGTTATAATAAAAGAGAAGAAAGAAATTATTGCAAATTATAAATATTGGCTTTATTGGATGGAGTCGTTTCTTATGGTTAACAGTTGATACCATTCTTATTAGAGGCAGTATGTTAGGGGATTGATATCGAAACTGAGTAATAATTAGGGACATATAAAAAATATTTCTATTAAAGATTTTACTTTTGAGGAACTTCAACATAAGGAATCTTTCTGCCAAGAAATGAGGTACTGAAGAGAGGACTTAACAGTATTTTACTGTACTTAACAGTAAATAACAGTATTTTACTTAACAGTATTTTGCAGATTACTTAACAGTAATAGAAAGGGAATAGTAGAGGAACTGGAGATTGTGACCATGTGTTGATAGGAAGACTTGTGGCAGGATTTTCAAAGGAACACTAAAGATTGTGAAGAATCTATGGAAGCAGACTTTGTGCCAATTTCATACAGATTTTAATCTGAAACTCATATTGGGTTCTGCAGGGAAAATGGATCTGAAGTAAGGTGCACAGAATTCAGGTATTCTTGGTTTATAATATTCTAGATAACTGCTGAAAGTACAGGAAGGGTATGACATATTTAATCCTAAAGTAGGAATCTAAAATAGTTCAAACTAATCTGTTTCTCTCAGTAAAATGTGAAGGGATCTTAGAACATCTAACTCACATGTAGAAACTTGTACTTGTAGGCGATTAAAGTTGTGTAGATAACTCCCAGTGTCATTGACTGCTACTCATCTTCTATGGTTTTGGGATCCCTTGGAAAATAATTATATATTTACTTTTTCCTTCTACTTAAATAAACTGTTTTAGATTTTGTTTCTTTGTTAATAATTGCCATTTGCCTTTGTTTCACTCAGAATTAACTTTAAGTTTTTACCATTCAGGGATGACTTTGATCTGTTCCTGGTTGATTACATGTATTGCTATTCATTTACATAGCTCGATATTAATTTGTTTTGCTTTGTAGGCTTCCCTTCAGCTGCAAATTTGTGACCTTTCATTTACCTTCTCCAAGGCTGTAGTGGCAGTGCTACTACCCCTGACTTCCCAAATGCACTTATCCTCACTGCCTTGCACCTGCAACCTCCAACTCTGCTATGGATCACTGCTGTATCTGTTTTTGCTGGATTTCACTAGGGAAACAATAGTCGTTGATGTGTGACTCATCCTTCCTTCCTTTTCCACACCTGCTTTGCAGCTTTTAATTTGTTAATTTGTGCTAGAGAAAAATAGAACTTGGTGGAAAATATTAGTAGATAATAACCTATAAGATATCCAATAAGTATTACCCAATGATACACACGCACAAAGCTTAACATACAATTAGCATATTCAACAACTGCACCTGATCAAGTGTGCACCCATCAGTAGCATAATAATGAGTGAAAGCATAATAATGAATTATAAGAAAGTTAGAGCAAGTCCTTAAGACATTATGCAGTTACTATGAAAAACGTATTTTGAGGGGAAACTCGATATACTTGAAAGTTTACACAGAAAATGCATGTCTGGGGAGATGTGTTGCTTGCCTTCCAAGCTGGTCATTAGGAAAGGTTTTTATTTTCTCTCTCCTTTTTATTTTTTATTATTTTTCCTTCTAACACACTTTTACTATTAGAGTCAATGTATGTCATCAGCCATGGACCTTGTGAATGAATGTATGTGCATGTAAGCCTGTCTCATTATACTTTGTATAACAGTGAAAAGTGCATGTAAGTCTGTTTCATTGTCCTTTGTATAACAGTGAATATCAGAGCATGTGGTTTTGGTCCACAATGTCGAGCAAAGATACTTCAGAGTTTGTATGTCAGCACTTATTTTGGAATGTTTCTTGTCCCATGAAGCTTCAAGCTTTCAATATCTCATTTCAGTTTGTGATTAAGATAAATGTGTAAGGATCAAATATTCCTAAAAAAAAAAAAAAAAATCATTTTCCTGTCATCACCAGCATGAACCAAGTGAAAGAAACAATGTTTTTAAATATTCTTTCTAAAGTATTGGTCTGAGGTTAATTTTATAATGGTTTGGTGTTCATATATTGATTTGGATCTTTATTTTTCACAACTAAAAAAGATAAACTAGGAAACTCCAATTACTGTTTAGGAATTAGATAGCATTTCTTCTACTGCTGTTGCAGAGTCATCTAAATCTCACATGAATTCTTCAAATTACAGTAAATTGTGGTATCTAAAATAGTATGGAGTTAATGAAGAAAATCAGAAGTGGAAAATATTTCAGATAATCACTGTAGTGAAGTAAAAATAAAATTAAGACTGTAATAGTATCTTCTTGAAATCTGTATTGTGACAATTACAAAATTCAAAATTACATAAGTACTTTTGGCACTCTTAATGAAGATAAAAGGGCTATTCTTAGGAAGCAGATCTAGCAGGAGTAATTGTTTACACAGTTCATTAGAAATCATGAAGAACTCAAAATACTTTGGAAAAAATACTTCTAAATATTAGGCTGGTATCCAGTCTATATAAAATCCAGCTGGTTTAGGATTTAAGCACCTAAACACCACATGTCTTCCAGCAGCATCAAGGGCTTTTCAGGACTATTGAAGCCTATAGGTGACAAAATTCGGGGCTCTTTCAGTCACCTAAAGAGGCCCACACCCACTGGAGACGTTCTAGGGTCTGCTGAACTGCTTTCAACTAACTCCTGGCCCAGAAGGCATCCCATAAATCATGCGTCATACCTGCTTTCCTTACATAGATGTTATGGACACTTTAGGAAAATAACCTGGATATCCTGAATTGAGTTTCTGGTGAGTCAGTTACTTAAATTTTGGCATGTAGTATCATTTCAGATGTTGCAGTATATTTGTGACTTTTGTGCAGTGATGGCAGATAAGACACAGTATGTGTGAGAGAGATATGGAGTTGTTGTATCTTGAGGCCATTTGGGATATCCTTATGCAAGTTATTTCAGAAGACAATATTTAAGTAACTGACTTCAGTGTCTGCTTTTCATTTACTATCACAGACACTTAGAAATCTAGCTCCCAGACACCTGAATGTAGGTATCTACATATGGAACTCACCAGGCCATAGGGTACCCTCCAGAACAGCATTCTCCAGCCTCATGAAGCTGTTCCACTGCAGCCAAGACTGCAAGTCTAAACCTATATCAGTAAATTAGGTAGATCCAGGGAACACTCACGGGAACTGCAAATTGATTGTACATTTAAATTGTTAGAACATTTAAATTGTTAGAACATCCCCGTTTGTGACAATTAGTACTAACCTAAACAGTTCCCAGGTGTGGTTTTGAATTGTCATGTGCCAGAAAACATTCCCAAGAAGCAGTCCAAATTTTTCTGAAAAGTGGGAAACTTTAATATGGTAGACATAATGTTTTTCCCTGCCAGTTGGCTTCAGTCCCAGAGAAGAATTCTTGACATATTGAATTTACTAGTTCAAATATAGCTCTGCATTCTTGTACACTGTTGTGGTTTAGCCCCAGTCAGCAGCTAAGCACCACGAAGTGGCTCATTCACCCTCCCTCCTCCCAGGGGGATGGGAGAGAGGATCTGAAGAGCAAAACTAAGAAAACTTGTGGGCTGCGATAAGAACTGTTTAATAATTTAAATATAATAACAATAATAATAATAATAATAATAATAATAATAATAATAATAAAAATTGTAATGAAAATGAAAATAACAAGAGAGGGGGAGAGAGAGGGTAAAACAAAAAAAACAAGTGATGCAACCACTCACCACTCTCCAACCGATGCCCAGCCAGTCCCCAAGCAGAGATGTCTGCCCCCCAGCCAACTCCCCCCAGTTTGTATACTGAGCATGATGTCGTATGGTATGGAATAGCCCTTTGGCCAGTTTGGATCAACTATCTTGGCTGTGCCCCCTCCCAGCTTCTTGTGCACCTGGCAGAGCATGGGAAGCTGAAAAGTCCTTGACTAGTGTAAACATTATTTAGCAACAACTAAAACATCAGTGTGTTATCAATATTATTCTCATACTAAATTCAAAATACAGCACTGTATTATCTACTAGGAAGAAAATTAACTCTGTCCTAGCCAAAACCAGGACATACACAAACAGGGGACAAACAAAAAGGGCCTTGTGCTCACCTAGAGATGACTGCAAATCTGAGAAAGATTTGGGGTAGCAGGTGTTCATTCCATGACTGTTTGGTTTTGGGTTTGGGTTTGGTTTCGGTTTTGGGTTTGGTTTCAAATCCAAATTGATTAATGTAAAATGCTGCTCTGGAGTACAGCCCATGTCCATCTATCATGTTAGACCCAGGCTTCTGCCAACATTAGCATAATATGTGAAGTTATCTTTTGATGGTAGGCTGTCAGGCAAAAAAAGGAAAACAAAACAGTAATCTATAAAATCAACTGGATAAGCCTCTAGAGGAATTACAGTCAATGAATATGTAAATTTTCCAAACAAGAGTTTCCTCTGCAAGTCTTGACTGGAGCTAAGGACCTCTATTGTCTGAATAGTTCCATACCTGATGCAGACTGGATGCCTCATCCGCCCTGCCTATCTCTCCTCTCCCACTTTTTCAAAATATCAGTGAAATGGTACCTATTTTAGGAATCTATATTTAATGGGTTATATTCCACTAATTTTACTTAAAACATTCTGTCTTTTATGAACCCTCCTACAGCTCTTGTCCTGGTTTTCTCCCTTCAAAATTTCACTGTAATCAGTCGTTTGCAAATTGTACTGAGTAAAATGTGAAAGAATCTAAAAGCTTTATTTTATTAAAGTATCTGGGAGAGTTATGATTTTAGATTTCTCTCCCCCTTTATTTTCTTTTCTTGAAAAATAAATAAGCCTCTTTGTACTTTGAATTTTAGAAATCAACTACTTATATCATTATATAGGATCACTTATTCTCCAGGTGATCCTTCTTTTATTTATTTATTTTTGGCATCCAAATAATAAAATATGTAGGAACTTATTTCAGCCAAAGGTCACATCCATCAATGTTTACCAGGACACCTCCCTCTTCAAGCATCTTTTTTATTTGCAGCAGCCTAAACAGGGTTCTTGATACACCTTCTCTCAGAACGTACATCCTGCTTTACCTCCATGATCTGAGAATGCAGTTTATCACATTTGACTTTTTTTGCCACATGCTGATAATGTGAAGGAACGCAGAGGATTCTTAGTTATGATGAGTATCCCAGATGCACCTGTATATGTGTTCAAGGGAAGTCTGTCTGCCTTGTATGTCTGTCAGCTGCAAAAAGAAAATGCTAAACAGACAAAAAGCACACATGCTGAGTGTTTACAGGGCTGAAGGATTATTTCCCAGGTTGCAGCCACGAACAGCTGAGGTTTTCAGTGTAGCAAGGAACTGAAAACATCTGACACCTGACACCTTAAATGTCTTTGTCATTAAGGACAATTACAAGAAAAATATATAAATTTGTTGGGTTTTCTTTCCTCCTACCATGTCTATCTTTTTGCATAGTGGTTATTTTGGGGTTGGTTCTCTTTTTTTTTTTTTTTCACATTGACCTGTTCACATGTTCAAATTATCACCACGTCCATCCATTTATTTCTGAAAATCCCAAAGAAAGTCATACTCATGTTGGTCAAACAGGTGAATAAGATTATATTAAATGAAGTTAGTAGTATTGGGAAAAGAAAACAAATACCCAGAGATCTGTGTGGTTTTGCATATTGAAACCTATACATTCATTAATCTATGTCTATTATGCTCTGGACCAGTTCAATCTGGTATGTTATAATAAAATCGGCTGCTGCTGCTACTTGACGTCTTACTGAATATACACATCTACACTTGTAGCTCAGAGTTATGGAAGAAGATCAAGTCATGAAAAAAAGACCTAGAGTCTTTGTTTTGAGCAACATATGAAGTAACAGAGTGGAGAAAGGCACATAGTGTAAGTTGTCTGTGACAGAATGGGGAATAGGAGTGATTCTAGTTCAAGCCTATGCTTGGAAGGTTTGATATGATTTGAAAATATATGATGTCTGGTCCTAGTATAAGAGGTATTACAGACATTTATTGATTTAGAAAATCAGAAGATCAACGCACATTACTCAGGCTGTTGGAGCTAATGGTAGATCCTGTATCAAACCAAATTCTACTTGGCGTTATTGATCTGTGCTGTAGTTGTCTGAACTCCAAGCTCTTAAAAGCTTTTGCTTTTTACCTTTGCCAGGGTAGTGAGGTAATAACTGATTAGTAACAGCTGAAGAAGGTACTACTTGGGTGTAGCGGTGAGGATTATAGATATCAACCTATGTCTTAAGATTTTGTGGCAATTTTTGTTTCTAAAATCAACGTACATTATAACTCATCCCAGATCCAAATACTGATATAGTTCTCCACATAATTAAAGTCCTTTCACCTTCAGAAATAAATCACACTGAACAGCTTTTATCAGAACTAGGACTGTGTCAGAGAGCAGGAAGTACAGGCTACGCTACAAGGGATGGTCAGCTGGGAGCTGAGAGTAACCCAAGCATAGTCAGTGGAAAATTATATTTTATAAAAAATTAAGTTCTTCTTTTGGGGAAAAAAATAAATTCCAATGGGCTTCTTGACTTAAAGATTTTGAAATAAAGATAATGTAATTGCCCAGCTGTGGTAGAAAAGTATCTGTTTAAAATGCTAACAGTATTTTAGCACCTAAAAATAAACCAACCAAAGACTTTACTTAAAGATTTTGAAATATTTTGAAGATCTTTTTTAACAAGAATTTTCATAATGGACTCTTTCACCCTGTTCGAACTGGCCAGTTTTCTAATATCTCTGAATTTATATTACAAATTCAACTTTCGTTCTATAGAGCATACCCCTTCCTAATATCTTGCACAGTTACTTGAAAAGAAAAACATATAAACTAGGGTTCACTTAGTGAGAAAGGATTATCATTGGATTCCATAAAAGTGATAATAATAATAATACCTTTTTTTCTAATACCTTTTTTCCCAGTCAATTGATTAATTCTCATAAATGGAAGCCTTACAAAGATCAGTGAGACAGATGAAAAATTCTGAAAATTAAACACACAGTACTAAGCAGCTGCAGCTTCATGGTGCTTACATTTGATTTGCAAAACACGTTTCTGTCAAATTGAGAAGTAGGGCTATACTTAGGGTCGTTCTCAAGCTTGCTGCCATGGGCATCTTTACTGAAAACACTTAATTCAATCTCTGGTAGCCATCTACACATGTTTTAGAAGTCTGGCATTGGATGGATATAAACTTTACTTCACTGCTGAAGATTAATTATTTCTAGGGTGGGTAAAAACTAGTGAGTGCAACAATCTTTGTACGTAAAGAAGTCTACTATCTCTATTCCTGACACCTGGCATTTATGCATTACTCTTAAACTCTTTGGCGCATACATCGGACAAGCACAGAAGAAAGACGAATAATCTACACAAAGTTCTCAGAATACTTTAAATGATAAAAACATGTGTGGGAACAAATAAACCACCCTAAATTAGACATCTAAAGATTTGACATAAGGCTGAGCTAGTCGCTACAGGCTCCATTTATAAAAGATAAAGGCATGCAAAGGTTTATTCCATTTAAAAGCTGGTATATAAGACAGGTCAGATGAACGATCTCTTACCACTGAATATGAAATGGGACATGATTTTGCTATGCAACATCAGTACTACACACTTCAGAGAGTAACTCCAATATGTATTGAAATCTTGGTCCCACTAAGGTGAAATCTCACTGTTTGACTTCATTACAAATATACAAGTTGATGGGCCAGTGACACATATTTCTGTGTCTATATAGTAGATATATTTTGCTGTAGAGAATTTAGTTTGAAAAGAGTTGTCACCTGAGTTGGGTGGAAAGTAAAGTTCTCTATATAGGAAAAGTCTAGGTAGAATTGTAGCCATTGTTATTGAATTCCTTGTTACAAAACACATTGTGGAAAGCTACAATAATCTGTAGAAAGTTATTGTTAATTGTAAGATAGAGGCCTGGCAAATAGATATTTTTATAGAACATGGCTTTTAGCTGGAGAAGAGAAGAGAAGAGAAGAGAAGAGAAGAGAAGAGAAGAGAAGAGAAGAGAAGAGAAGAGAAGAGAAGAGAAGAGAAGAGAAGAGAAGAGAAAAGAGAAGAGAAGAGAAGAGAAGAGAAGAGAAGAGAAGAGAAGAGAAGAGAAGAGAAGAGAAGAGAAGAGAAGAGAAGAGAAGAGAAGAGAAGAAGAGGGAAGGGAAGGGAAGGGAAGGGAAGGGAAGGGAAGGGAAGGGAAGGGAAGGGAAGGGAAGGGAAGGGAAAGGAAAGGAAAGGAAAGGAAAGGAAAGGAAAGGAAAGGAAAGGAAAGGAAAGGAAAGGAAAGGAAAGGAAAGGAAAGGAAAGGAAAGGAAAGGAAAGGAAAGGAAAGGAAAGGAAAGGAAAGGAAAGGAAAGGAAAGGAAAGGAAAGGAAAGGAAAGGAAAGGAAAGGAAAGGAAAGGAAAGGAAAGGAAAGGAAAGGAAAATTTAGTGTATACACACACGTTTACCTGTATGTATATGAGAAAATGAACATGTACTTTTTGTTATAGTCCCTTTCAAACTAATGTTAGGAGTAGAATATTGTGACTAAATAATATTAGACTAATTCTTCTACATTTGACAGAAATATTCTCTGAGAACTTCAAATTGATGGATCAAATTGATCTAGCTGCTCTACAGGAAAGCTGTTCCTACATAGACAACTACAAAATTTATGTATTGGGTTTGCATGGCAAGATTTTGGTAGTGGGGGGGCTACAGAGGTGGCTTCTGTGAGAAGATGCTAGAAGTTTCCCCGATGTCCGATAAAGCCAATGCCAGCCAGCTTCATGACAGAACCACCACTGATCAAGGCCAAGCCAATCAGCAATGGTGGCAGCGCCTCTGTGATAACATATTTAAGAAGGTGGGGGGGGAAACCTGTGCAACTGCAGCCAGAGAGATGAGTGAGAATATGTGAGAGGAACAACTCTGCAGACACCAAGGTCAGTGAAGGAGGGGAAGGAGGTGCTGTAGGTATGGGAGCAGAGATTCCCCTGCAGCCCATGGTGAAGACCATGGTGAAGCAGGTTGTCCCCCTGCAGACCATGGAGGTCCACGGTGGAGCAGATATCCACCTGTAGCCTGTGGACAATCCCACGCTGGAGCACATGGATGTGCAAAGGAGGCTGTGACCTCGTAGTAAGCCCACGCTGGAGCAGGCTCCTGGTGGGACCTGTGACCCCATGGAGAGGAGCCCACGCTGGAGCAGGTTTGCTGGCAGGACTTGTGACCCCGTGGGGGACCCACACTGGAGTAGTCCATTCCTGAAGAACTGCACCCCATGGAAGGGACCTACGCTGGAGCAGTTTGTGAAGAACTGTAGCCTGTGGGAAGGACTCTTGTTGGAGAAGTTCATGGAGGACTGTCTCCCATGGGAAGGACCCCACGCTGGAGCAGAGGAAGAGTGTGAGGAGTCCTCCCCCTGAGGAGGAAGGAACAGCAGAGACAACATGTGATGAACTGACTGCAACCCCCATTCCCCATCTCCCTGCACCGCTGGAGGAGGAGGAGGTAGAGAATTTGAGAGTAAAGTTAAGCCCAGGAAGAAGGGAGGGGTGGGGACAAGGTGTTTTAAGATTTAGTTTTTATTTCACATTATCCTACTCTGATTTGATTAGTAATAAATTAAACTAATTTCTCCAAGGTGAGTCTGTTTTGCCTGTGACGGTAATTGGTGAGTGATCTCCCTGCCCTTATCTTGACCCATGAGCCTTTTGTTATATTTTCTCTCCCCTGTCCAGCGGAGGAGGGGGAGTGATAGAGTGTCTTTGGTGGGCACCTGGCATCCAGCCAGGGTCAACCCACCACAATTTATTACTTGCATTTCATTGTGAAAGCAAAGAAAAGTACAGTACTAATAGGATCTATGGAGAATCACTGCAATGTTACAAGTATCTATTTGTGCTGAACATTCTTAACACCCAAGAATCATTGTTGTTGTCCCTGACTTGTAAAATGAAGACTCCAGTTTCTTGTTATGAATTCAAAACCTAGTTTTAAAAAAAATACCTTTCTATACATTTTAACTTCTGCTTTCCAAAAAACAAATATCCAGTTGACAGGGGATTTTTACTTACCTTCTGTGATACGAAAAAGAAGAGGAAGATATTTCATCCTTGACCAGAGCTGGGCTTTAACTAATCAATCTAATTGCCATTCCTTAGTGTATAGGGTTACATGCTGACTTTAACAGAGAAACACAACATATCTTTATCGCTGTGAAAAAATACAAGATAGGTTAATTTCTTCAAATAGTAAAAAACTATAAATGCTAAATCCTTTTCAAAAACTATACTTGAAAAATTATATTTTGCATTCTGAATCTCGTATTGTTCTGAATTGCATGTTTATCAGTTTATAATATATGTGGATATTCCATTGAGCAAGGACATGAAACACTAACCTAACATAGCAGTAAGAGACATAATAAACCCCGAGGGAATTACTATATTACTGTCATCAAGAAAAGGTGACCAAGCTACTTCAGATATATAAGTGTTAACTTCCGACTTACTTAGAGTATTGCCATTAGCAACAAGTAAATGATATGTCAACTAGGTTGAGAAACATGTGGCAATATGTGGAGATTCTTTAAAAAAAAAATAAAAAAGGCTCTGAATAATTATATAGAATATTACATTTTAGTGAATGAGAATTTTGTCAAAGAGACAGTATAAAATAATCTAACAGAAATTGTAAGTTATATAATTAATCTATAAATTATATAATCTATGTCAGCATTATAGTATCATGAATAATAAGCTACTAAAGAATTCTTTTGCAATTTTTTTAATAATGCTTGGTATCTAGAATTAGAAAATGCCTTTCATTTAAATTATTTACAAATAGACCAAAATGCTTTGAGACCATCCAAGCTAAACAGCTAATTACACTGATTTCCAAATGGCTCTTATCCCTTTTAAAATAACATGAAGACTACAGAAAGTAAGAGGACAATATCTACATTCATTTCCCAGGGAGAAAAGTCAACACTAAAAGCATGTGGAAGTTGTGATTCAGCCTTTGCTCCTGCTTTTTCTTTGGACCACACAGAAAGAAAGCTACAATAACCTTAGCATGTCTATTGTCTTTTTTTTTGTTTCCTGCTTTGTCTGGCATGTTGAAAAAGAATCACATTCAAGCCTTCTCCCTGCCTGCACATCAGCCTGCTTCTTCAGCTACAGAAGAATACAACAGGTGGCCTTTTTCCTGTCCTCCATAATATTGGTGTAATAATATATGTGCAAAGCACAAAATATCTTGCAATTGCAAAGCAAAAAAAAAAGCAGGGCTATACCTGACTTTCACACAAAGGAAATTCTCTGTTTGTCATCCATCTCTTGAATTTGCTGCTGCTAGCAATTACTTTTTTTTGTCCAATTTGTTTGTTTGGGTGGTTGGTTGGGGCTTTTATTTAAATGTTTGTTACTTGCTGTTTCAAAGTTCTTGCCACTTTTGCAGTTAAAAAAAAAATAAGAACACAGTTGCTTATATCCTGTCTGGATCTCGACATTTCCTATAGACAGAAGTAAAATTGTAGAACTGTGATTTATTCTTACATATATATATGTATATATGTTTGTGTGTGTGTGTCTGTAATATGTTTCATATTTTACTTGAATTTGGTATTATGTTTTTATTTTTGTGTCTGACTTTTCCTACTTCAGTGCATGATACTGTTAAACTACCTTGCAAGCAGCATTTCACAGTACATTTTTTTGCTTTTTTTCTGTATGAATTTAAGGTACTGAGTTAATTTTTAGTAAACAATTTAAGAAATCATCTTGCAAGAGTCTTTCGTAAAATAATTGAACTAGTGGCTTTGTAAAATTTTTTCTCTACCTTTCTTATTTTTCTGAATTCCAAATCTAACTTTCAAATTAAATCCATTGAACATGAATTGACGATATGATATCGGCAGAACTTGTGGCTTCAAAATCTTTAAAAATCAATGGGAACATTGATCTGGATCTAGCAAATAATTTACATAAATTACTGTGATGTAATCACTCACTGTAGAAATCAGCAATTTCTATGTACTATGAAAGTTATAACTGATATATATACACACACATACATATGTGTGTGTATGTATGTGCATGCTTATGTATGTATATGCATATGTACATACACACATATGCACAGAGAGAGAATGAGACACATATTTTTTACCCTTCCAGAGCTCTAATTTCCCCACATTCAGGACACATAGTAGGTCTTACATTTTTCTTTAATCTCTAACAATAATGGAATGATTTTAAAAATTTAATTCACATCTGGTTTTCTAGTTATAAAAAGAGAATAGAATTAATTTAACCAATTATTCCAAGAACTTGGGTTTTGCACTTCAGGTAAATACAAGTCTTTTGTAATGAAGAATTTGGTACAGACTTTCTAAACTTATAAATAATGTCCTGAAATTTGTTGAACTGCTCATTTTCTTTTCTGGATATGGTCACTTGTTCTATATTGATCTATTTTGGTTTGTTTGTGCTTTAGTATTTAATTTTTGTAAGGTTTGGTTTTTTTTCTGTGTATTTTAGCCAATATTTTTCACTTGTTCAATAGCAATAATATGGCAATTAGCTGCATTAATGGTCAAGTGTTTTCCCAGAATTGAATTTTTTTTTTTAGAAACAATAATTCAGTTAATGCATTTAAAATAAAATGTTTGGAAAAGTAGCCTAATCTCCACACTATATTGTAATGTCTCCTGTGCTTAGCATACCCCCAATATCTGTTAATATGGATTAGGTGTATATAACAGTCCGTTGGTGGTGTTGTCTTTTCTCCTTCCTTCTACCCAGTCCTTCCGTGGAACTCATACAGGGAAACTTTAAAAAATTGGTAATATAAAGTATTTTAGAAATAACCGTTGAAAATCTCTATGACTACAATTATTTTGGTCTGAGGCTGGAGAATTAAAATATTTTAATCCTTTATAATTTCAAAATTATTGGCCCAAATACCCAGCCATATATCACTTTCCCCATCAAAATAATAATTAGGATGATCTATTCTTTATTAATTATCGTATAAGGCAGGAAAAGGAAGATAATTTGTGTTACAAGCAGTTTTCAGTAAATACATTCACTGAAGTGTGTTATATATAAATGACAGCAGAATATGAAATGAGCTAGCAGTGATACCTGGTGCAGAAAATTGTAGTTTAAGAAGTAACAGTGATAACTTGGTGGGGAAGAAGATTCTTGTAATTGTAATATATTTCAATTTTTACAAGAAGCCAAGGGAAAAATTAACACCACTGTCTTTCAAACAGCTTCACAATTCAAGTAAACTATGTTTCTACAATAAAGATATAAGAATGATAAATTTGAGTTAAAATGTGCATTTGTTACCAGTTCTAAGTACTGGAAGAGAGAAGTCATAAAAATTCATAAACTACTCTTCAGGTTCTTGAAACAAAGAATTGTTTTAGTTTGTACTATTTTTATGGAATATTTATTCAGTGATCTATGTAGAAAATGGCCTAATGTCATTATTAGTTAAATTCTTGAATCATAAAGAAGGGTTTTTATTATCCAACAAATAAGGATCCAGACAGAGAAGAGACCATCTTGAAACATATCTCATTATCAATGAGACTATGAGACTCAGCAAGTAAAAGAAGCTGCCTTTGGTATATAACACCATAAGTTAATGTTAGATTTCAAGTCAGAAAATCAGGAGAATTAAGAGGTCATAAAGTTTTAGTGCCTCTTCAGGGTATAAAGCACTACAGTATTAGGGAGCAAGAAGGAAGTACACTGATAGCTTTAGTATGTATAAATTGGCAGTTCCAGATTAATTGGGAGCGGTTCTTTCTCTCAGTACAATGGAGTCTGTCCCTATCAGAATTTTACCAGGGAGCACTTCAGTAAAGTCCTTCTGAGCTATTTTGTTTGCCTTAAGCATAAAAGCCAATAGTGCACATGCCACCACCAAGCTCAGCAGCACAATTGCCAAAGAAGTACTCTGTGCCTGTGCAGTAACCCTCCACAGGGGTGCAGAAGAACCTCCCATCATCTGAAAAGCATCAAAGTCCCCTGTACAGCAATGCTATATTCAGTCTAGAGCAATGAAGTACTTGGACAAATATATTATTTTTTCAAAGTAGCCAAATGGGTAAGAATCAGGACATTAAACAAAGTCACAAGTTCCACTATTTTGTCATTACCGGTAAGCAAACCCCTCTACTGTCTGGAAAATCATCTCCTGGAACTAATAATGAGGTATACAAGGAAATTTATCTATTTAAGTAAATAAAGTCAAGCTACACAAGTAGTGTGCTGTACTGTCATGTGCTTCATGAAGATCAACAAGGAGAAGTGCAAAGTCCTGCACCTGGGAAGGAACAACCCCATACACCAATATATGATTGGGGCCATCCAACTGAAAAGCAGCTTTGCAGAAAAGGACCTGTGGGTCCTGGTGGACACCACATTGAACATCAGTCAACAATGTGCCCTTGCTCCAAAGAAGGCTAATGGTATCCTCAGCTGCACCAGGCAAAGCATTGCCACCAAGTCAAGGGAGGAGATCCTTCCCCTCTACTCAGCACTGTTGAGGCCACACCTGGAGTCTTGTATCCAGTTCTGGGCTCCTCAGTACAAGAGAGATATCAACATACTGAGAGAGTCCAAAAAAGGACCACAGGTAAGTGACTAGAGCATCTGTCATGTACGGAAAGGCTGAGAGATCTGGGACTGTTCAGATCTCTGGGACTGGAGAAGAGAAGGTTCAGGGGGGATCTCATCAATGTATATAAATACCTGAAGGGAGAGTGCAAAGAGGATGGAGCCAGGCTCTTTTCAGTGGTGCCCAGTGACAGGACCAGAGGCAATGGGCACAAACTGAAACATAGCACGTTCCACCTGTATATCAGGAAACACTTTTTTACTGTTATGAAACGTGATCTAGTCTTGCTCGATAAAGATCTAAATTTAAATCTCTGATTTAAAACTACATTTTATGTATCTAATAACTTGATCTCCTAAACTATATACCACATATCCTTACATAGTGGAAAAGATCAGATGTCTTTGAAGGCTTCTCGATGGGATTCTACCCATTACGCAAGCTTAGTTGGACTCAGTGTCAACTGGGAGCATTTGGAGATGCCCATCTCTCTCTGTTTACTCCAGAAAAAGATCTAGATACTTTCTTTGGAATGTCTGCTTCACTATATGCCAAAAAAATATGTTGATGCTTAAGTTAGTATGGTTGAAGACAACTATAAAAATCAACACGTTTTTATACAAGACTTTTTGAATTTAAAATGTGTATATACAAAGAATTTAGGTCTGTCACCAAGAAAACAAAATGAAACAACATAAATTTTTGTTATCAACAACTGGACTGGGAAAAAAGCAGGAGCTAGTCACCACAGTAAGCTCTAGTACTCTTTTTGGCACCATATGGAACTGGGTAAAAGATGCTCAACAGAGAACCCTTCCTTTTGAGAACAGAGATATAGAAACATAAACGTATTTCAGAAGAACCCATTTAACTTCTAAATCAGCAGAGAACAATATCCATTAGTTTAATTTGCTAATGGATTTTTTAATTAATACTTACTAATGTTAAATTTTACATATTATTGTTACTATTATGCATTTAGTGGTTTTCTCTGGAAATAAAACATTTATAAAACTGAACAAAAAATATAATCTTTTTTCTGGATTTTTTTTCCTGCAGGAAATGGTTTCTAGGTGCTTCTCAACAGTGGATTAAAATGTCAGTATTTTCTATGTAGTAAAATGTTACCTTTTAACTGTATGTGGCACATAATCCTTCCTGTCATTACTGGCAAATCATAGTTTGTCTGTCAATAGGAAAAAATAAGGGGTGACCAATACAGCTGTAATAAACATTAATATCACATTGTGTACATCAATTTCCGTCTGCCTGAAAGAGGGAGTTCACATTATTAGAGGAATAAAAAGCTTAAAATATCTATCCTGATAAAATTGAAAGCAATACAGAAAATGTAGATTATCCTGAAATGTTAATGGAATACGTGTAAAGCTAATAAAAAGTCAGACATTTTAACATTCATATTACAGCATTAACGGATTGTGATACACAGAACTTTCTGGTATCTTTTTATGCATAACTAATTTACAGTTAGGTTGAAGTTTTTACTTTAGCCTTATTTTAGTTTATCTTTTTACTAAAAAAAATTATGTATGGATAACATGGTACCATTGTACTACATGATGAAGAAATACTTATTCTATAAGGACACAAAGCAAAAATGCCCTGTGTATAAATGGTTTTATTAATGAATGCAAATTATCAAGGAAATGTCTGACTGTCTTAAATTAGAGGGGATTAAATTAATAGGATGCAACAGATTAAGCTAAAAGTATTCTGAAGATCTGTCAGTGTACTGAAAATCTCATTTTTATTTGTATATTTCAAGGCTAATATTCTGCTCAGCATTTAAGCAGAATGGAGGCTCTTTCCAATATGCAGGAAGCTTATTTGGAAAAATGCCAGAATTACTATGATACCAAATGTTCTGCATAATTTTAGTTTGAAGATGTACACAGTTTCATTTCAAAAGCAAAAAAAAAGAAAAAAATGTAGATAGGGGAAATAATTTCAAGAATCCTGAAAAAAACCCACTTGAATTTGTAAAGTCTAAGGTTTTTGTTTTATTCCCTTTACTTCTTTTTTGTATAAACAAAATGGCTTGTTCATGGTCCTTAGGTAATCAGTGGCAAGACAGGTTCATGTGCCATAACATAACTGTTATCCTAATGACTTCTGCAAAGCCCAGCTGGAAAACATCTGGACACACACAAATTTGATTAAATGCTGAGATTTGAAAATTCTTAATTTTTGAATGATTTTTGGCAATTATAATAAAAATTAAACAAAGGTTTTTCTTTGTATACGTATCCATCTGGAGCTAATTATGCTAATTGCTATCAGTTGCCTGGCAAACTTACAAACTTTACATTTTTCTTTTTTTTCTAAGGTCAGAGTGGTAAAATACAAATGATAAATGTCTACTGGTATAAAGAGTTGTTATTCTGTAGAGCAGTTGCGAATTTGTTTCATGTTTTGTAATTATGATTTGACTTTGGCGACTAAGTTTATTTCATTATTTTAGTACTAACTTAGCTTAAAAATTTTATATACAGACATACACAGTTGTATAAGACGAATCAAAACTTTTTCTTTTCTTCTTTTTTTCTCCCCCCCCACCCCCGCCTTTTCTTTCTGGGACTGCTTTACTGCTCGTATAATACAAGTTTAGTGTGTGTGACATTTTCAGTACCTAAGCTAGAAAAGTTATTTGTCTTCTGCACAGGCTTCTAAAAGTAGAAACCAGCAGGGCTATTAAGATTGGAATATTTTGATATCATGGGTTACTCATTACCCAGGTATTTGAAATTTAGGCATATGTTTGCATGGCCTTCTGAGTAAAAATGGCAAAAGTTGGTCCCATACAGACAACACTTTTCCCCCACTGTTAAGACAGCTGTTTAAAAGAAGTGGTTTGTCTTTCCCTCTGGAGCAATCTTTCTTTGACCTTTGACCAGGTAAGGAGTTGAGGCTCCTAGGTTAGATTACATGCCTACTACTTTGTAGTGCTAAATCTGGGAGTGATAAATCCTACTCCTGTGTAAAGCAGCTGATTTAATTGAAGCAAATTCCTGAAAGAAAATAAATACTGTGCTTCCAGGAAGACATTAGTCATATATTCAGACTTCTTCTTAACATACTATGCTAAGTTGAACTGGTCTGTTTAAAGGAAAGAAAAACGTGGTTTTCAAGGCTTACAATTTTATCATAGTATTCAGTATAATTATTCCCATAGAACTTCCATTGACTTAATAGAGAATATTATCTATGAACAAGAAGAGGCTACAATATTTGGCACTTACTTTAATTGCACATATTGTTTTCTAATCAATATCTGCTAGTAAAGCTATGATGTATTTACAATATTTTTACAATGAATCATGTTCTTTGTTTGATAGTTCTATTTCTTCTGTTTGATAGTTGACATATTACCTATTACAGGAAAGGACAATTGCTTTGTAATATAAAACAGCGGGCTATAACTAATGGCAAATATGCCATTCAGGAGGGAAAGCACTGACTACAGTAGATTCCATTACTTTAAGTGTCATTTTCATGGTGTATTCAGAGAATTAGGAAAGTGTCATGACAGTTTTGCAGCCTTGAAACTTTTTTTACTCCATTTTTATTCCATTTATGAAATATTTTCCGTGTACTATGGTTTTATCTTGAAGCACACAATACATTAGGAAGCTGACAGGATGTTGTATTATTTAGCCTCCATGTTCCAACTGCTGTTACCAAAATGACTCTGGTAAGCCACAGAGTCCCAAAAACATTGCTGTATTGAATAGATCAGTGTGTCTTCCTGGGGAGCAGCCATCTCCAGGAATTACAGACTCTCAGAGACTACCTGGCTACATTAGTGTGAGCGTTGCTTTATTTCTCTAAGCTTCTCTTCTTGGAAATGTCTAAGGGTTGTTGATCTCCATTACTGTCTTGTTTCTTTACTTTTTTTTCTGAAAGGACCAGCATGACTGTGATGTCTGACTTTTTCAGAGGAGCTGTAGCTGAGAATCTTGAGTAAAAAAATATATTTAGCTTTAGTTCAGAATGAAGCATGTAATTAACTTAACTATGTGCAGTCTTAAGCATCTTCTTATGCCTTTAGTGGTTTCTGAGATGCCCATTTTCTAGGAAAGTAACACTAGGACACCACATCCTGATAGCAGAGCAAGAAAGACTTTTTCATGGCCCATAAAACTCCCTCAAAAAGGGATGGAAAGAGGTACTTTGGCTGTAAGACCATCCTGAGCTCTGTATTTTTTTAGCTGTATTGCTGTCAGTATCTGTGCTAAATATATGTCTGCATTAGTTGCACTTATTACAGTGCACATATGATTTTAAACTACTGTTTAACTACATCTTGAGCTATTGAAATTTTCACAAATACTTTCATTCATCTATTTGCAATTTGGGGACAGCTCTACAGTAAGCCTTATGTTTTAGTTGATGGTGTTTGATTGTGGCTTGGGCAAGTATCCTTTTTGCACCATCTTAAGAGTTGTGCTCCCACTTTTGAACGCATCGCCATGAATGCTTAACTCTGTCCACATCCTGTATGAGAAAACTAATGGGATAGACTCAGAGCTGAGTTCTGCCAATAGACAGATGGTAAAATTCACCTCATCTTAATGTAGATGTCTCAAATAGGTCAGGTGTATCATACCCTAACCTTCCTACTTTTCTTTGGACCTAATCCAGTTGCCCACACTTAGGCATTTAATGTCATCTGAGATGCCCTATGGTATCTCTGTGGCCTCCATCTGTCATTTTGTAGGGTTTGGATCTCCCTTAGGCCCTCTGTGATATATGCTTGGCTCATGTAAATATCTCAGACACCGTAGTCTGTCTCAAATTATATTAAGCACTTATGTTTAGGGAATGTGTTGACTATAAAGTGTACTTAGAGAGACTAGTTTTGCTATAGTTTTTGTCTACAACAGAAATATCTGGAGTTAAGATAATCTGCATTAAGAACATCTAAATATTAAGTATTAAATTGCTAAGTCTCTTTACGGAATCTTCCCACACCTAAATATCAAAATTTCCTGTACTTAAATATCACTGACAATTGTAGCAACACCAATAGTAAGTGCTACAGTAATTATCCTAGGGAGTATATATAAAAACCAGGGACACCTAGGGCCTCAGCAGGATTCACATTGCTGTGACAGTCCTACAACAGTTTGGGAAGCCTGTCGTAAGCAATATGCCTAAGGTTATAAAAAGGACTACGAAAAACTAGAAACTCCACGCATTTTTTTCTGACTCTCAGACCAGTGAATTGATTGAAATAGAATTCTTCTCTGCAGTGTTATTTAGGTATTTATACATATATCAAATACACGAAAACATTCAATTACTTCTTATGTAACTAAAAATAAAAGTCTTAACTCAGCATTTTATTAAATTAATTGTGACTGTTAAAGACACACATGCTGAAATAAAATCAAGGAACCTGTTTGTAAACTGTTGGATGGAATATTTAAGATATTGCCAGAGAGATGGAATTAGGAAAGGAAATAAAGGACAAGTAAGGTGGTAGTTTTAAATTTCCATGGATATGTCTTTACACTTTTCTTTCAGAAGTATTTATTTGGGGTTTATTTATTTAAGTCACATGGTAAGTTTACATTTACTATACTTTTGGTTGACATAACAAGATTGTGAACACCTAAATGAAAGAATCTAAATGTAGACATCTACATGTGAACTAGAGCTAGGACTCAGTTGTCTAAAAATGGTCATCTACTGATTCTATTTAAGAGATATTAAGGTCCCCCACCTGCCCTCCACTTGTCAGGTCTCATATCTTCTAGCTTTATGCAGCTGTTTCTGATGCTCTAACACCTGAAAAAGCACTAAATGTCTATACTCAGGAAATGAACCCTGCCCCTATTTAGTGGAGCCTAGAGTTATTCAGGTGATCGGATGTCTATTCTTCTGGTTAAGCTGAATATTCAGCTTCCCACACTTTCATTAACTCTAGTAACAAGATTTTAATTGATTGTTGTGTGAGTTTAGTAACATAGCTCACATTTAGACATCAACATTGTAAGCACTGAAAATTGAGTGTCTGAATCTGGATCTGAACCAACCCTTATTTTTTTCATGATTCTCCACATTTTCTCTCTTTTTTTATCTTTTAAATGACTTATTGGTCCTGTTATACATATAATTTCTCTTCTGTAATTTAGGGCTTTGATTCAATTGTCTAAACATAGGCCCTCAGTAACACCTGAGATACCCTGGAATACCCATGACATTTTTGTGGGGCCAGTGGACCTATAGTGGACCGAAGTCCTGGTCTGACAGCTGGATGCTAGGACAGACACTGCTCGATTTCTCCCCTAGCACTAGGCTCTTATGTCTATACAGCTGCACTGAGCTTTGTCTCTGAGTTAGGGCTGTTTATATTCAGGAGTCATTAGTTTTGAATACCTAACAAGACTGAATCTTACTCCCCAGAACTTGCCCAACAAGCAAAACTTAATGATTATTTTCAAAATCGAACTTGTCGAACCAATACCCATTGGTGCTATCTATTACATACTTGGATTATGTTGCAAGCTTCACTGAAAACTGCTCTACAGTGCTTAGCAAAGAGTTTTTGCTAAGACCTATCAAAGGTTGTGAAGCACTACAATGTCTTGTCATACTATTTTGTTAGACAAGAGTTTATTAGTGAGGTCTTTGAATCATAAATGACTACACATGTGCAAGAATATCCTGTATGATACTTACTATGTCCTGATCATTTAGTATCTCCTGAGTCATTTACATATGGCTGCATGAAGTGGGTACCTTGCATTATCATTATACTTCTGGCAGTTTTCAAATCACTTTGTGAAATTTAATAAAGGAGAAAAAAACCAATAGAGATTAAGATGCTATTTAGTTATGGGATGCAATAAATGCATATTTTATAACATCTTGGAGTAAGTAATATCAGAATATTTATTTCTGAAATATTCTATGCAGCCATTCAGAAGATATCTCCATGAAACAGTACTTAAAATAATCCATTGACACAATTTGTTGTATTCAGGAATTAATTTCAGTCATGGGCTTACATATTTGATCACATTGATTAGCAAAAATAGTATGCTAATTACAAAGAGAGTAAATACTTCACCATCTATAACAGTTTGTTTATTATGGGTAACAATAAGGTTTCCTCCCCCTCCCATAAAGCTTCCAAAAAGAAGATAAAATATAAACACATTTTCATCCTGAAAGCTTCCTAAAAAATTGTTACATTAGATTAGGATTGAGTTTCATGTTGAATTCTTGTGAAATCACAGCAAACTGTAATTAAAAAAAACAGTTTTAATTAATGTGAGACCAATGCAACTTAATTTCATAAACTTCAGTAAAGTGATTTCCAATATTTGACATAACAAGTTAAATCAGTATCAGGTTTCTTCTTTTTATTGCTGAAAAAAATTTATGCCTTTTTAGAAGTTTTTTTTTTTAAAAAAAAAAACACTATTTTTGCTGCCTTCATATTTTTCTCATGCAAACACTAAATTAGTATTATTCCTATGATTAAGCTGTAACATTATAAAATTTCTACATTTTCAAAGTGATTAGTAATATGTTTATAGAGACGAAAGATAAATGAATAAATTAAAAGAAGACGAAGAGGAAGAACAGACAGAGTACAAAATTTTTCTGGTATTCTTTAAATATAATTAATTTTTCAGTCTCCATTTTATTTTTAGTAACTAAATATCTGTATAGGTTGAAATCTGAGATGCAAATTCAAGGAATTAACAGATAATTTTAAAGAGTTTGCATGAATGACTTTGAAATGAATTGAATGACTCAAAGAACTACCCATAGACCATGCTATTTCTTCTATGGGGATATAAATCTTGTTTGGAGTCCTGCTGGTAAATATTTATCACCAGTACCACTGTCTAGTGTGCATAATGTGATCAGGTACGATAATATATTTTAATTGTTTATGTAACTTGTTAGGCTATCCCATTCTCATTTACTGAGTTGTTCAAAGAACTTTTCTCTCTGTGTGGCCATAATCTCTGCTAACAATAATATATGCTATTTAGACTCTCTTGTCTCTACCTTCGCCTTGTCTGCTCAGAAAAGGAACTTATAGAAGCACATGGCATTATCTTTGTTTACATTTAAAACAGGGAATTAGATTTACACAATGGGAACAAGGCCTAGTTCTCTAAAATACTTTCACTAAATACTTTTTATAAAAGAATGAGAGAAGATTCAATGATGACAAACGATGACAAAAAATTGGAAGAAATCAAAAGTACTTTTCAGGCATAGAATCATAACTCAAGAAAGTGACAAAAATTAAATCAATGAAGACAAACAAAAAGCATTATAAGAAAACGCATAAATAAGAGAAAACATTGTGGCCAAAATACTTTACATTTCTGGATGCTAGTAGACCTCAGATTGAAAGAGTCAAGAATGTGACGTTAATGCAAAATAGAACAAATAATCTTATTTTAACATGAATAGACATATCAAATATAAAGTTTAATAGTGAAATATTTACATGATAGTGATATATATTTAGCTGCAATATTATATGTATTTTCAGCACTATATTGTAAAGTGATCCTAGTAAATTGTTGAGTCCTAAGGAGAAACAGAAGAATCATCAGCAATTTAGAAAGCCACATTCATGATGAATCATTGATGGAATTTATCTTGTTGGGCAGGAGATATTAAAGTAGCAAAAAAGGCAGGAAATAATGGGGTGAAAAGGGCAACTTTTTAAAAAATAAATTGCTAAAAGGGAAAAGTTATAAAATGTTCTTCTTGCGCACTGAGATGAGACAAGAAGATATTTAACTTTTACCCAGAGTAAGGTTAGGTATTAAAGACAAAGCAAAACAAAGATTTTCTGAATGCGGACTTAAGCATGACAACAGAGTACCTAGGGAGCTTGTAAAATCTCACTCTTCAAAGATTGTCAACAATAAGTTAGGCAAACAGATACAGGGGTCATCTACAAATATATCCTTATATCTTCTCACAAGGAGTATACTATTCAGTTTCCTCGTATATCTTCTAGCACTGTATTTTTTTATATTGTTAAAAAAGGAATTTGATAACAACTATACTCCAACCTCAGGCTATAAATCATTTGAAAGCACAGGAAAGAGGGAAATCTGTTCTCTCCTTTTCCCTTGAAAATCTTCCATTTGTAAAAAATAAGTGACTTTAAAAGATTCATTTGAAGAATACTTCTTACTGCTACATGAGTGTTGTAACCATCTGGCTACAGTCAACCTTTTGCTTTCCTTCTTTTGGGTCAAAAAACCTTGAAATATTGTTTTGATATTGAAACATAGCTTACGCAGAAGGAGAGTGACCTCCACATTGGTTTGGTAGCTCAAACATTCTTTGATTAAGAAGGCTATGTGGTTTGTATTCCCTCAACATGAAAAGGTCATGGTATCCCATCAGGAATGCTCTCAGATTCCCAAACCCTGAGCAAGTCATCGACAGAATGGGGCTAATACATATGAGATTCTGTTGGCTACATTTAGAAGACAGTTACTGTCAGTTCACATTTGTGGAATCTAGTTGATAAGGTGTGCTCTAAAAATGTCCGCTGGGACAGCTTTTGATGACTAATGTATAGAGGAACAACATATCTGAACACTAGTTCAGATTTGAGCTAGTCACGAGCATGCACAGACATGTTGAGACAGAGTATCTCAGAAGCTAAACATCCAGGGCTACAGAATTTAAACAGCAAATTCTAGGAAAAATCTAAAAATTGCAGCAGCTGAACAGTTTTCTGTGGTCATTATTTCAGATTCATTAGTTAGACTTCTCTGAGATACATAGCTTAATCTTCCTTTGTAGGGAAACAGAAACAGAAATATACTGACGTATCTGGAAAAAATTTTTTTTCCTCCTACTGCAAGTATATCAAATAGGTAAGATGTACTGTACTCTGTAAAAGCCCCGTTAAAAAAATAATATATATATATATATATAATTGGTTTGATTTACTCTTAAGTTATACCTCAGAAATATAAGGAGGAATGTTGTTGGCCAAACACTGGCATCCATCAAATTTAATGCACCCTAGTGCTTTTCAGAATACGGAGCTGGCAAACATGATCTGGGAACTACCCTTCTGGGAACTTGCAGGTGAAGATCTGTGGGATACCTTAGGTTATCCCAAATAGTATAAAAACCTATAGTGAAGTATCTGAATCCTACCTTTGGTATATTCTCTGTGTTGGGTTGTATAGGACACTATTGGAAGTATTGACTGGGTCTTTTGTGACAGACACCTGGGACTCAGTCTAAATCTACTTAAGTAATGCTATTGAAACATGCTAGTGTTTAAACATTTGCATGAGTCTGAAAGTTATGGCAGAATACCTATGGAATAACAGGGTCTTCCTGAAGTAGCAGATGGAAGCCAATTGGGTTTATACTAGGAAATCTCAAGTTGATTGAGACACCTACATGTAGACAACTGAATTGAGTCATATGTGTTCTAAACCCACTTCTTCTCTTTTTTCGCCTAATGCTTTGTGATTTAGAAAGCTTTTATCACATGAAGGACAGTTTGTCCTTTCTCCTCAGCAGTTCCAAACCTTCCCCTAAAATAAACAATTGGATTCAATACAAGTAATATTTTATTTTAATGAATGACCTGGCAATTAGATATATTTACAAATATTACCTGAAAGCCAATTATTACTATCTGGTGATTAATACATGAAATATAGTCATTTCTTCCTAAAGCAAAGAGAAATTGGATGACATTACTAATTCTATATTTTCCACCTCTGCCTGTTCATATCCAAAACCAAAAAAACCCCAAACCAAAACAAAAATAACAAAAATTTTCTGGAAACAAATACCCAGTTTTCAGATATATTGCTGTTTAGCTTATTATGAGACTTTCTACTTTCTACTAACACTATTAATACACATTATCTACATTGTTAATTTTTTCTTGGCATCATAATTGTCCTTTTTTTTAATCACAATCACCATAACAATTGTATCTGAGAATAACAGGAGCCCAAGATACTTCAAAAGTGTAACAAAAATGTCTACCCTTAAAAGTACGTATTTAAATTGTGACTATTTGTGCTGACTTTGGATAGTATACTAGTAATGTAAAATATATGTAATTGTTTTAAAAATAGTAAAAAGTTTCCTTTTCTATAGTGCAGTCAGCACAGGAGTTTTGTTATCTGCTTTGATGTAGTGTAGTACCCTTTATAAAAAATTAGCTGTGATGATCCAATTGTATTGTTTTCTGGATATAACAACTACTGTTAACATTAAGCTGGTTTGATCCTAAGAATTTTGATAGGCTAATTCTAAGGTCATTCTGACTTTAATGATGTTCAGAGTCTGCATGTATTTAATCTCATCTGACAAGTAATAGGATCAAACCAAATTGCTGTTTTTCTTTTTGCTTTAGAAAAAAAAAATCAATAGCAGATGAAGATGTTTGGACAGGGATGTAGAAGCTTTAGACATATCAAAAGACTGTTTTAAGTTCTAGCATGTATTTTAAATCAAGATTGGTGCAAAACTACAAATAAAATAATCACCCTTATGACTTCATAAAAAAACCCAGTAAACATGCAATGATTACATTAAAGTTTCAAGATCAGAAATAAAAGGAATGAGCTCGTGCATTTTTGTATGTAATCTTAAATGTATGTCAAAGATGTGTTATATTTATCTCACCTAACTTCAGGCACAGACAGAGCTGAGGCTCCTGAGTTACGATTTCTGTTATCATTCCTGTTAGAGTTTGAATTACTTTTCAGTTCTCTGCATGATAACTAAAATACAAATAATATGGCAAATTTGAAGGGAATTCAAAGAAAAGTTGGTGGTTTAACAACATATTGTGCTGCATGAAATTGACATGATTTGCTTCTCCTTTGTTTCTGGACAAATTATTTACCACTTTATCAGGTCCATTACTTGCATTTAACTTGTCATATAAAGTAAGCCGTCACTCCTCTGAATCCCCTCCATCTTTCAGAATCTTTCTGACTTACACAGATAGATCACTTAGTCATACTCAGTCAACAGAAGCAATGAAAAAAACATTTATATCTCTAATTCTGATAAAAATTTTCACCATATTTATATATTTAGTCCTGCAAATGTTTGTGATTATAAATTTCCCTGCAGAGCATATTATCTTTGACCTAACACCTCACTAACATGGCTTTCTGGCTTCCATGCTATTGTTGGTCTGTAGCAGTTAGCCTTACCACAGGCATCAGTGTGTTTTTCTCCCCACAATGTCTTTGGTATTTTTAGTGAATTTGTTTTTCCCTTTGTTTTGGCAGAGGAGCCAGGGAGGAGGGAGAGAAAAAGGTTTATGCCAAATTGCTTCTTCTGCATTCCATGGACTAGTCAAAAAGTCATGTGTTCTTTTGGGAAGCTAATAAGAACGCAGGATATTTGGTACCCAGTTACTAATTATTTTATGCTAAATAAAACACTTTTAACAAAAGTTAATTAATGGCTATTTAATATGAGGTTCAAAATCCCTTTTGACGGAGTGATGCATTAGTGCCTCTCTGGGGCACCAAGCTTGGTCAACTTTTACCACGTTTAAGAAGGTTAAACATAAAAATACAAGGCAGTGTCTACTGGATACACCTAGATAATAGACAGCTAAGACTAATAAGTTGTAAAGCTGAGCTTTTAATATTGTCATCACCTCCAATAAGACACCTTAGGAGTTGACCAGACACTTTTCATTAAGCTAGGAAAGGGTTGCACTCTGTTGCTGTTTGAACTAGCCTGATGCCCAGTGTTGCTGAGCTGCTGATTCCCTGTTTTGTTAATTTTTTTTAGATGGTTTTATACCTTTTCATGTCCATATTTTGCTCTTGAATCCTTTACTTACCAGCCACACACAGATCAACAATCTTACTCCTGTCTGTGGTTTTGTTTTTATAATTCTCTCTTGCACAGCTATATTTGATATACTTTCTCATATAATTTTCTCAGAATTTAGCATTCTTCTTAGAAGTCTGAGCCCAGGGTGCACAGATATACAAGACTAAAACTAGACCTAGAACAGCAAAATGGACACCCTGGGAAAAGTATCAACAAAGTTATCATGTCAGGGGGTAAAAGCACATCACTACTCAGATCTTCATTTGTTTTATGATTTTCTTCTGAAATAATTCAGAAAACCAGTGTTTTAGTATTTATTTGTGTGTGTGTATGGTGGACACAAAGAGCTCTGACCCTTTCCTCAAAACTTTTTCCAGGTGCTTTTGGACACTTCATTCTGACATGGTAACTTCTATGATATCCTTTTGAATTCACTTGTTCCTCCATTACTTGCGTAGTAACCTTAGGGATGTAACACTTCTGTGGATTTCTACACTTTAGCAGTAGGATTTGCTTTGTCTACATCTAGCACTGTAAAAATTAGTCATCTAGTGTAAGTTTTATAGTTCACCTCTCAAAAGTGTTGTTTATGCTCTATGTCTTATATATAAAAGGAAGGGATGAGCTCTGACCTGTAGGTACAACTGTCTCTTCATTGACGTGTAACAGACACTGGGCAAGTATTTTAAACTAGACAACTAACTTAAACAATTAAACCTCAATGGTATTGATTTAAGCCATGTAAATCAACCTCATGTCAGTCCTGAGGTCTCCTCTGAGACCTTAGACATGTGTTTGAATTCTGACATAAGAAGCAGTGATTTCCTGACCTGAGATTTCTTTGATGCTTAGACAAGATAAGATTAATGAAATGTCTTGTCAGAGGACTTTAATATTGACCTTCATGTTTTCAGTTATTTTCCTATGACACTAGGACACTGATTTGCTTCTTAGTTTACAAATTAAAGTAGCATCTTCACACAGTTTATATCTTAATTAGTAAGCACATTTTTCAGAGTTGTGTCTAAAGTTTCTGACATATTACTAAGTACAGTTGTTGCCAGGTAGATGAATTTGATCTGAAGATTGCCACCAAAGGTGTTCAATATTTCTTGAAAGAAGCACACAATGACTTACAGTACTTTCTGTCATGACATTGCCATTACTTTCCTTTTTTTCTTGACTTCAGTCCTATTGCAGTTCAAAATATTTGTGACATCTCAGTCTTTGGGACTTCTGTCTTTACATAAGAACATTTAAAATCATGTTCCAAAACCTGGTAAATATGCTGGATTGAAAACAAAGTTTGTGAGGTTTAAAAAGCAATAAGAAAAAATGTCCTTGCAGGAAAAGCATGCTCAGAAGGGCTTTAATTTTCCTCAAGCTTTTTCAGTCCATGGCAAAGATGAAAGTAAATACTGTCTGGCTTCACCTGTCTTGTGTAGGTTTATTCAGGCAGACAAGTTGTAAGAGTATACTGTGAAGTAAATCCATGTTCCTATTTCATTTTTAAGAATGCAATTGGCTAATCTTTTAGTCATAAGCAAGATGTTTTTAAATAATCATGAAAGTGAAAAAAAGGCACAGTGGACTGTTGAAGTTTGTATTATGTGATTTTATATGCTTTTCTTATCTTGCTGTTTAGTAAGTACATTGTAGTAAATATCTCAAAGGTCTCTTAGTGCTATAACACCCATAAATGTATCTTCTGTCCAAAAAGAAGGAAGCACAGACAATTCGATATCAGTGGAATTTTATAAATGAAATTGTTTTTTGCAACATAAATGAGACCAAGTTATAAAATTGTTATAAAAATCAGTACTTTGGAGAACTTAGCTTGAGGATTTAAGCAGGAATCTATATTTTTGTTTGTATTAAAATTAAATTACAGCATGATATCTTAGGGATTTACATCAATAGAATTAGGTTAGTTCTTGTGGCTACTTGCAAAGGCTGTGATAAATTCAATCCAAAGAATTGTGGTAGGCTGCTTCTACTTTGTATCTCTTCCTTACCACAAATGTCTCTTTATTAAACCCTTTTCTATTATATCCATTTGTAATGAAAGGATATCCATTTAGTACCCAAATAGATATGAAATGAAATATGATGAGTACTGCATCCAGTTCTGGGATCCCCAGCACAAGAAAGGCACAGATGTGTTAGAGTGGGTCCCGAGGAGGGCCACAAAAATGGTTAGAGGGCTGGAACACCTCTCCTATGGAGAAAGTCTGAGAGAGTTGGGGTTGTTTAGCCTGGAGAAGAGAAGGCTCCAGGGACACCTTATTGTGTCCTTTCAATACTTAAAGTGGGTTTATAAAAAAGATGGAGACAGACTTTTTAGTAGGGCCTGTAGTGATAGCATAAGGAGTAATGGTTTTAAAGTAAAATAGGGTACATTTAGATTGGATATAAGGAAAAAAAATTACAGTGAGGGTGGTGAGGCACTGGAACAGGTTGCCCAAAAAAGTTGTGGATGCCTCATCATTGGAAGTGTTCAAGGCCAGGTTGTACTGGGCTCTGAGCAAAATGATCGAGTTGAAGATGTCCCTGCTCATTGCAGGGAAGTTGGACTAGATGACCTTTAAAGGTCCCTTCCAACCCAAACCATTCTATGATTCTTTCTATGGTTCTATTATTCACTTTAAAAATATCTTCAAATCAGCTCTGCTTCTAGCTAAAACTAATACCCTTCATTTTGTTTGAGCAAAGACTTTGATATGAGGTTTCCCTTTTCTTGAGATGTCAGACTGATATGGAGTATTTTATAGTCCATGCTGAATAAAAGAAATAGCAACTGAAGTTTTTCTACTTATAGCTGACAGTGTACTATCATCTAGGACCAATTTAAGGGAGGAAGCTCAACTGGAACTCAGAAATGTGCACAATATACGATGCCAGCTGCCTTAACAGGGAATGCAAGAATAATGTTTCTCCTCCCACACCATGCCAAAAAGCTAGTTAAGTCCACATAGCTGACAGTTAGCACAGTAAACACTTAAAAATGAAAGGGAGCTTAAAGAGATTTAAATATTAAGACAAAGTGAGAGAACATGTCTCAATTACTTTGACCAAATGCCAGGGGAAAAAAGGCAATTCATTTGTCTTTTAACTGTCCTTTTTTGTAAGGAAAAGAGATTTGCCTTTAGGTGTTACGGTTTCCTCTATTAGACGGTCACAAATGATCAAAGCTAATATTTCACATACATCTTAAAATTTGCCTGGATGCTTGGACTATAACACAGTCTTTAGTTATGTCATATGTCCTTTTACTTACATATAGATTGTTAACCTTCTGCAGAGATAATAAATCCTGGAATACAGTGCACAGTACTTCCAAGACAGAAAAGATGTAATAGAAGTACAAAAACTAAAAAAAGAATGACAAGGATGATTGAGAGCAGACTTCTGTACAAGGAGAAACTAAACAAAATAGCACATTTGAGCTTGGAAAAGAAATGATTGGCAGGGCATAACAAAGAAACATAAGAAACAGGAAACAATTGTTCATTTTTTCAACAGAAGATCTGATTCAATGAACTAATATAGACCAAATTCAAGATGAAAAAGAAAGCAGAATCTTTACACGATATGCAATTAAGACATGAAAGTCCTTGCAGAAATAAAGTTACACCAGTTCAAAAAACACCAGAAACAATTCATGGAAATAAAATACACCTAAGATTACAACCTACAGAGCACACTATCCTTTGCTCAAAAGGTTTCTGAACTGTTGTTAGCTAGAAGCTAGGAAGATAGTCTGTTGAAGTATCATTACATATATTTCTTTTATTTTTCATAATTTTCTCATTCATTTGCATAGCCATCTGTACTGGGTATGGCTGAGATGGAGTTAACTTTCTTCATAGGAGCCCATATGGTTCTGTATTTTGGATTTGTGATTAAAACAGTGTTGATAACACACCAATATTTTGGCTATTACTGGACAGTGCTTGCACAGCATTGAGGTTTTCTTTTTCCTACTCTGTCTGTCCAGTGAGTAGGCTGGGAGTATGCAAGAAGCTGTGAGGAACATGGCCAGGACAGCTGACCTGAATTGACCAAAGGGGTATTCCATACCATATTACATTGTGGTCAGCAATAAAAGCTCAAGGAAAGGAGTAGGAAGTCGGGATGTTATGGTGTTTATCTTCTTGGGTAAAGTTAGATGTACTGAGGCCCTGCTTTCCAGGACGGGACTAAATATCTACCTGCAATGGGAAGCAGTGAATAAATTCTTAATTTTGCTTTGCTTGCATGTGCAGCTTTGCTTCGTCTATTAAACTGTTGTTATCTTGACCCATGCTTTTCAGCTTTTGCCTGTTTGATTCTTTCCCCCGTCCTTCTGAGTGAGGGTGATTGCCGGGGTGGGTGCTTAGCTGCTGGCCAGAGTTAACCCACCACAGCATCTCACTATTAGACAATGTTTTTAGCTGATCAAGTATTGCCATTTTTTTGTAGCTGTGAGGCTGGACAGTATTCATTTAAATTTAAGAGATGACTAGTTGTCTGCTTTTTAAAATAATCAGGTTTTTTTGAGTACAGAATTTATTACTTTGTAAAAATTATTAATTTGTAAAATTGAATGCTGTAAACATATGAAAAGTGCCTCAGAATGTAGAGATATTGCTGTCCACCATACCTAATCCTGGATTTAGCTGTATATGGGCTATTAATAGGAGCCATGGTTACAAAAGATAGTGAAGTCTTTCAGAATACCCAAGGCAACCTCAACTAAGAATACAAGTAAATGTCCTTTACCAGTGAATCGTGATCTTTATGCTAGATTTAGTATACTACGTATATAGAGGAGAATAGCACATTCTGTAATATATTATAGCCAAATTATGGCTGACATTTCTACTTTTTCTGTCCTCTACACACTGTGATCTTAGGTGTACGGACTTAATGTTAAGGAACAGCAGCTGAATTAGAATCAGTCATTTTGTAAGCTTTTATTACTAAATTGTCAAGGAGAACAGCAATACTCTTAATTATGATTTTCCGTTATTATCTTAGATGCATCAACGTTTTTGCTGAGTTTCTTGGATTTGAAAGTTATAACAGTCTTATCCTTACATTATTCTGTACTTGAACTTTGGAGCTTACTGCATTGTCTTCAAAAGAGAAAAGAAGAAATTAACAATAAATTCCAATTTTAATGTAACAGAGTAGAAGAGATTATTTTGGCATGTCATAGAAGCTAAATGAGTTTGGGAAGGTAAACGTGTTGGAATTTATAGGGTATAAACTTCCTATGGTATGGCTGTTCTAAATCACTGGACAAGAAACTGTAACATACTTAGGATCATACTTTGTTCTACTCTACCATTGAGCATTTATATCCATCAAAGAAATTGCAGCTCAGATAGGATTTAAGGTGTCATTTATTTACAGGTGATGACAATGACAAACAAATCCTTACTCACTGCACTGTGCAAGCTCAGCAGCAAAACTGAAAAAGACAGTAGAACATGATATCAGCTCAATAAATGTAACTATTTTGTGGTGCTTTCTCATAAAATGAGTTCAATAGGATGTAGCAAAAATCTTGCTCTATATTATCAATATTTTATTTTTGAACTTGCAAGACTGAAATATATCATATGAGATGGCTGATTCCGGTGAAAAGTTAAAAGATGATAGATGCATTCTGAGTAGATGACTACAATACCTACAGTCTGTTGTGTGTTCGTGGACTCAGTTTGATTACAGAATACGAGCTGTTTCTAATGAGAAATTATTCTAGACTTGAGTATTTTAATATATTTTAATTAATTTTTCCAATTTGTCTATTTAGGCAAGGTGTGGAAAGTATTGTAGAAATGACTAAACACTTAATACTTAGGCCAGATTATTTTTCCTTGCTAACTTACACCAGTGTCTGTTCTGCAAATAACCCCAGAGATATCCATGGATGTACTCAAAGAGGATAACTTCCAAAATCTGACCTTTAGTAGAAACTATTCTGACTATTCAGGGTTGTCAGAATTTCATTCTTTACACAAGAAGAGGGCAAACTGGCATTCTGTAAGCAGAATAAACCTTTTAAAATAAATTTGCTTTTAATATCCTATTTTAGATTATACAGAATCATTTTCAAAATATAAACATAGGCAGCAGGTTATGCATTAGGATCTGATGCTTCAAATTGGTAATACATTAAGGCTTTCATTGGCAGCTACATAAAAGAAAAATTTGAGACAGTAATACTGTCTTACGTTTTAGGGGAACCTTAAACAAAGTTCCCCTAAAAATAACATTAGTATAGAAAGGTGTTAATGTAAGTATTCCATTCCCAGTTTCACTCTCTGTTTTATCATGTTCTAATTTTATGCAAAGCTTGCAGAATGCTGACATTACAAATCTAATAAGATATGTCCTAAAAATTAGCCTTTGATATATGCATCTTCAGAATGTAGTGCAGACTATCAGAAAAAATGCCTTCCAAGGAAGTCTGTAATATGAATACAATTGGTAAATTTAGAGATATGACAGTTTTTTAAAAATTATTATTATTATTCTATAAAGGAAAGAAAGAAAGAATTGACTCACTCTTCATTACCATATGATGTCTCGAGTTGTGTCTGTACTGGCAAACTATAATGACAGGGGCCTTTCCCAAGTGCTGGAGTATGGCTGTCTTTACTGTTAAGGATGGTTCTTCTTGCAATTGCCTCTCCCCAGTGCAATTCCAGGGTGATTCCAGGGACTGGAGCAGTCCTGGGACCACACATCCTAGGTAGTTCATAGCCAGTCTTGCCTTGGAGACAAACAGTACATAAGAACAGATATGGACCATCCAGTGACAGGTAACCTCAGTGCTCATGAGTGCTGCTGGGCAGATTTTTACTACTATAAACATAACTTCAGGGTATGATAACTCTTGGTTAAATTTAGATGTCTATATTGTAGAAGTACAATTCTGAATTAGATATTTTCTAGGCTCCTTTTATAATCAATGGGGAGAAATAATTATCTTCACTGTATAAGCAATCTGAATTATTATTTGTATGAGGTATACAAATATAGATCTTATAGAACTTACTAAATATCTATTAGACATACCTATTGTTTTAATATCTTAATTCTCTCATGAATAGCACTCGTAGGCTAGTAAATTAATAGTAAATTACATGTGTCCAGAAACATTTGCAGGCATGGAGGTCAACTGGCATACAAGAACCAGTCTTACTGTACTAAACTCTCTTGCAAGGGTGTATGGAATTGAGAGCTTCTGCTTCTTTCAGGTTATCTGATAAAGGACCTTTTGATGCAAAGGTGCTAAGTAAAGGTATGGAGCAATAAATAAGAACACACAGAGACAAAATCTTGCTAAATAAGAGTCAACAGAGGCACTGGAAAGATCAAACATCTCCATTTATCAATTGATGGGGCCTTAAGAAACTCCAGGCACAGCTTTGCAGAGAGCCACCTGGACTTTGTAACTGATAAGAAGGGGAAAACAAGAGGAACATGAGGATTTGGGATATTCAAGAGGTCTGTGGGGCTATGCAAAATGTACAAAGGAATGTCTAGGGTAAGTGAACGGGGAGGAGCAGAGCAGTGAACAGAGAGAAAAGGCTATAAAAGGAGACAGTTACATGTAAACCATGGCTCCTTAGTACACTTGTCTGACCAAGCCCTGCACCCAATCACCGCAGTCTGTCCTGTCTTCTTGTATCTTCTTATGAAATCTTTTCTCAGTTATCTGTCTGTGTAATCTCACTGTCTATCCCATGCATGTCCATACTGCAAAGACTAAGTGACAGCTACTGGGGGGACCAGTGGGAGTGATGCCAGCTACTGGAGTCAGACCGGGGACGTGGGCTCCAGTGGCTGGGCAGGAGGAATCCCCAGGCCTTGGAGTTTCTGGAGGTGGTGGCCACTTGTAACATCCCTTAAAATCTCCTTCCCTCCAAAGCTGTGTGGCTGCTTTTTCTCTAGATTGCTTTTAGGTGATGTCCTGGGGATGTCCTGAACCTCCATGAGAATTACCTGAGTTCTCAATGTATGGAACAAAAGTATGCCAAAGACTCTTTTCACATTCCAGTACAGTTTAAGTTATTAATATAAACGTCCCTAAAGTAACTTTATCTCTCCACTGACTGTAAAGGGATTCTACAATACTTGAGAGGTAGTTGTGGTTACTAGAGATGTTTGGCAGATAAATTCTGTTTTCATAGTACGTTAGAAAGGCTGTTTTTGTTAATTTATACATCATCTTCACATAAATGGTTTTGTCCTCCATAACTGTTACTAAGCCTATGCTAACTTTTCTGGGTTCTTTATTTCTTTGGAATTTGTTTGGAATTTGTTTTGTTATTATTTGGAATCTTATAATACCAATGTTGTCTTGAACATCTTAATAAGCATTCTACAAGTTTAAATTCCATGGATTATTCCATTTTTTTCACAACTGTTTCTCTTTGGGAGATGTAATGTTTCTTAGTTTATTTCATCATTAATTCTAGAAAAAAAGGAGTCTTTCTTCTTGATGAAACAAGTCACAAAATGTTTTAAATTAATTTTAACAATCAATAATCAAAGTCATCATGTACACAGGCACAAACACTGACACACCCTTAGAGGAAGACCAGCTTCATATTTTCTCTTTTAAAACTGTTGCGTTAAGAGTTACTGTCATGTAGGAGTCTGAGGAGTGGCTGGGGGGGGGGGGGGGAACCCTCCTGTTGAGTCACGATGTTCAGACGGGACTCCCTTGCTTTCTAAACTCCTTCTCAGAGAGGAGTCTAGGTGTGGCTAAGTCCAGTCCTAGTCTCAGACTTGGTCAACGGTTTGTTTTCTAAGGACTGTATATGCAGCCATTCGTCAGAGTTAAGGTGACAGCGTTAATTTAAACGCGCTGCACCCCCAGTCTAGTCGTGTTGCATGAACTATCACGGCCACACTTAAAGAGTCTGGTCGTGTTCAATAACTACCACAGCTAGATTAATGAAGAGTGCAGTTTATTAGAGCAACAGATACAGAGATTCTTTGGATTACTGGTGATAAATTCACTGTCTGCAAAGCACGTGCAAATACCGAGTATGAGTGACACTGCCGGACACAAACGTGTTAAAAGATAATAAAGCAGCTCTAGAGAGATTTCTGAGTTTCCCGGGGAGGCACTTGGTATAACCAAGTGTTTGAATCTTACCCAAAGGCATCTCGATGGGGGGGAAGAGGGGCTCAGCCCGTCGACTGATCCCAGAGGTCAGAGTGGTACACGATGGTGTCTTCCCTAACATTCTCTTTCTCTTAAGCCATTTTATACTATCTTTCACCTTTCGGGTGGAGCTTGAGTGACTCTAGTCATACATCTTTGTTTAGGGTTGGTGTAAAGTTTTCTCGCTTCGCTTTTAAAGGTATAGGCTAGGAAAAATTCAAAGCGCAATCTCAGTGAGGGGTGGTCGCACCTTGGAGGCGGGTAGCTTTTGGGATGGAGGTGTGTTTTGGTATTATAATGACGTTATAATGAGCAAAGTTGATCAAAGGACAGCATTTTGTCAGAAACATGACAGACTGCTGGCCCAGGATGGCGAATGTGCAGCTTACTGGTCACACACAATACCTTTGAGTTCCCATTTAATTGCAGAGCTTGGCCGCGGTGTCTCCACACTGCTCCACCCTCCGAACAGTACCTCTTAGAGTCAGTACACCAAGTTCCCCTGGCGTCACCGACGTCTAAGGTTACAGGCCTAGGGAACTTCCATGGAATGGATTCCTTGCATGTCAGCCGCATTCCACCCAGGAATCTTCTTCAATGCTGTACCTTACCTAAAAGTGTGAATATAAGTTTAATTTCTAAGTCACCTCCAGCAATTATCCCACAAAAACCTACCAAAAATATTAAGATTAGTTTGAACATATAAATTACTCCAAAGAGGTAAGATTCTGTACACTTTTCTGACCACATAGATTGTACAATACTAGGAAAAAATTCAGCTGTAATGGACCTTTGAGAGGTCTTTCAGCAACTTATCTCTCGTCTTTATCCTGTAATGTCTGTTTTGAAGTAAACTAATCTACTGAATTAATGGCAAGACAAGAGGAAACATTGCATACAAGAGACAATTCAACAATTTTTTTTTAACCTTCATAAAGTTTCATCAACTAATAGTAATTAATTTTATCACACAAAAAGAATAGTTTCCCGTTTTCTTCCTTCTTTACTCCACTAAATTTTCACTGTCTATAAAATGAGAAAATAAAATATTGCCTAAAATTGTGTTGCAAAGACAAGTTTAATTGATTGCCAGAAATCTCAAGGGAGGCAGTTTGTACAGCAAGATAATGAAAACTTCTCTTATAAAGTCAAGATTAATGGTATAAATTTGTTGTTTATTAACTGGGATAGTTGTAACGAGTAGTAAAAATGTGGGATTACAAGGTATCAAGCCAAGGACTCAAAGCTCCTAAGTACCTAATTCCAGCCTACTCCTGTCAGAGAGTTAGGTCGCGAACTTTGTTCTTTAACAAACCAAATTTTAGTTTACAACATTTTTGCAATTTTGATCTTTTCCTTCTGACTAGAAGCATAACTTAGTGCAAATGTTATGAGAAGCCATTTCATGAAAGATTTGGAAACTCTTAAATCTCTCCTCACAATAGTTTGAAGGGCAGGGGTTTGTGTGTTATGCAAAAGTCAGGAAAGCAGGAGTAGCTTAATCCATAGGAAAAAGCATGTTGAGGGACACAGGACAAAAGTCAGGAGAAAGTAGAGGTAGAAAGAAGAAGAGAGAAGAACAGAATTATAGATGGCAAAGAGCTTTGAGGACAGGTCTGAGGATTTTCAACTGAATTTTACTTTTTGCAATCACTTAACTGCTGGATAAACTACAGGGATTAATGATACAAAGAATAAAGAATGTTTGGGGTTTGTTTTTTTTTTAGAGCTCCAATTCTATGCCCTTAAAGGCACAAGGTGTAAAAAAATTAAACCTGGAATTTTACTTACTAAGAGAAAGAAAGGTAAGGGAAACATAACATCAGAGCTGACCAGTACTCATTAAGAGTACATACTAGTTAGTAGTACCACTGCATTGAAATATATGTAAATTATTCCAAAACTTTATGTTCTTGTTCAACCCATAATTTTTTCTTACGTATTTTTCAGTTATGATAATAAAGATACACTACTAATCTTTTTTTTTCTTATAATAACTGAATGAAAATCATAATAAATAATGGAAATTGGGATATTTAAGCTCATGAATATGTAGGAAGCCACTCCAACACACAGTGAGTTATAGCTGAAAGGACAGCAATTTTTCACCAAAATTGCAGTATACAAAGAAACAACTAGAAAAATTCTCACTTACAAACCCTGTAATTAGGGCTTGCTTGTAGTTTCAAAACCAAATCCTCAAGGGTACCAAAGATATCCCTGCACACATAACTGAAATTATCCTTGTGTAATTGTTTGTCTATTCAAATCTCTCCTGCCTATTAAATTGTCACATTATAATAAAAAAGCTACAAGGGGAACATCCTAATTAATATCTGTCCAAATTAAAACTGCTAATGTATTCTCCTAGAAGGGCATTTCTAAGTGTTCATGCCAGGGTGGTGGATAAAGGGGAAATAAAGAGACGTTTACTTCAGTTTGTACATCTCTGCCTCAGGGCCCCAGTCTCCACCCCACGTCAAATATTTTTATATTTAGAGCGGAGGAACTGAATTTGATTTTACAAAGAAAAATGTTGAAAAAACATTTCAAGTTTGGAAATCACAGACTTTCATTAAGGAAACTTGCATCATATGTAGTCCCAGATTAATATTTAGGAAATAGGCCTGGAAGCTATGTGTATACTGCTAAAATAGCAAGCCACTCCTCAGGTGTGGGTGTCCAAACTGTAAATTATTAGCAAGGTTCATAACAGATTTGGTCTCTCCATGGATCACTTATTCCCTGGTAATTCCTGGTCATTGTTTCACAGATATCAAGAGTTAGAGGTCACTTGCAATAGATGGCATAGACAAGTTCTTTCTAAGGAGAAGAAAGTTCAGTAAAAAGGGTACAAATAATGCTATGCAACTTTCCCCCTGGGCCACAAAATGGGCCTTGGCCCTATTTAATTTGCTAGAATAGACATAGTATCTACATAGCCAAATTGATTTTATATTACTGTATATATCTAATTGAGGTATGGTATATACCTTGCTCATAAAGTTAATTTTCAGGTTAGATTAAGCTAACCTAAATTAGGTTAATGACCCCCTGGGCTCCTTTACTGTTCAATTGAGAAAAAGAAAAAAAAACCCCTAGAATAATTTAGCCCATGTAAGAATTTGATTGCTCTCTTAAGATAATTCAGTGCCTTCATTGACTACAGAAGAAGCCTAGGGATTTTTTCAGACTTCACTTATTGCCAATTTAAGTATCTCAATTAATTTGAGAGGGAATCAAGTACCTGATAACCAGTTCTGCCATGTTCAACTATTAAAATAAGGTCAAGTTTTCTTATTTTTCAAGTGGTTCTCTTGCTCCCAAAGACATTTCTAAGGTTAATCTTGAGGCAGTTAAATGAGTAATGTATACATTTTTACTATATCAGCTAATGCAGTCAGCGCTAATAACTAAAGTCATTGCACTTGGAGAATATTAAGGTTAGAATACAAATATGGAAAAAACTAAGAGAAGGTAAAAACCACATATATATTGAAAACTTCAATTATGTGGAATTAACAATCAAAAAAACCCCAAAAACCTACCTCTCCTGCTTGTTTGAAATACATAGCAGAACTCTTGCTTCCAGTTTCATACAGACTTTATCTTGTGCAGAAAGATTAAAAAACCTGTACTTTATGAAATGAGCAAAAAAATCAAATGGCATTTTGCACTAAGAAAGAAGGAAATGTATCCTGTGAAGTTTTGTGGATGTTTCTTCCTTTTGCTTTTTCTGGACATAGTCCTGGGCATCTGGTTGTAGGTGACCCTGCTTGAGCAGGGTGTGGGACAAGATGACCTCCAGAAGATCCTTCCAGCCTCAACCATTCTGTGTTTGTATAATTGGTTTTGAAATTATTCTGTGACTTTATGTGCAGTTTTGTACAAACAAACAGTAGGATTAGTCCAAAAAGCTGTAGTTTCATTGTCTGACTCTCATTTCATTAAAGTCTTCCATAGCACAGTAAAATGGTGAAAATGTTGAGGGCACAAGGAAATTGATTTATTTTCAAAAAATCCATGTTAATATACAAAATTTTGTATTTTAACGTTATTGAATTGAATTGTTTACTTCATCAATGCTCAGAATAACATAAGATAAATCACAATGCTTAATATTTAAGGAAAAATATTTTGAATATATCGAGCATTCTAGCCAATATGGAATTAAAAACATACAATAGAATGGAAAAGGAAGTTAAATATTTTGACACTGCTCAACTTTATTTGCTCAATTAATTAATTATTTGTTTCCAGAGTAAAATATTTTATGGAGACAAGTTAATTTTGCCAAGAAATATTTGGGCATTGAATGTTTAATTTCAGAGAAGAATAGTTGTTCTATCAGTTAAATTACAGGGGATACACGGGAATCCTTGCCCGTTCAAGTACAGAGTAGTCTGAGATAAAAAGCATTGTTCCATATTTTTTCCAAAGAACTTCAACATATTGCTCTGTATTCAAGGTTAGTGTCCTAATTTCGTGTACTAGTGAAAGCGTCCCACTTTATGCAATCACCTTCACCTATCTGAAAGTAGTGTCAGGTTTCTATGCAAAAACAGAGATGGTAAAAAGTTCACTTTTACCTAAAAACAACAACAACAACAAAAACCTTTGAAAACTTTGTTTTGTTTTGTTTTGTTCTGTTTTGTTTTCTGCCCTTTGTAAGACAAAAGAAATGTCAAGCCTCAAATTTGGCTCAAATCAGATTTTTTTTCTACCTGTGCCTGCAAAAAGTATTTAATATTAAATGATCACTGTTTTCTTGTTAACATTTGAAACCTTATGACAGGAAGGTTTCCAGCTGGAAAATTAATAAATAAGAGTGAAAATATACTAACATTCACCTGGTATTTACATCAGCTCCAAAAATTTTCTCTCATCTTGCATAGTTTAGTTAAAGAGGTGAGACATTCATGGTTTCCTGGATTCAGATCCATGTCCTGCGTAGCCCCACAGAGTTACTTTCATTGAATACTATTGGAAGTTGGAAAATTGCTTTCTTTTATAACCAAAACCTATCTTTAAGAATTATATAGATCCTATCATGGATATGCAGTTATTGCCTTCCTACTCAGGAAGAAGGGTCAGTTTGCAGCTCTCTCGGTGCTTGGCTAAGTCCTAAACAAATTGTAAGGCAGGAGGTCTTATCCTGCTAGCTGAAACTCCTAAATGAGTTTTTTCACACTGTGACCTTTATATTGTATGCAAACACAACTTACTAATAGTATTTTCTAATACTTTGTAACTGGGGTTAAAGCACAGTGTAATACTCATTCTTCGTGAGCAAGCAAAACTAAACATGACTCTTTTGAGACTATAATAAATTTGGACATATCTGCCCCAAATTCTGTTTGTCAGGATTATGATGACAGGAGCAAGGAGAACTAAAGATGATGTGTCTTTAGTGGATGTCACCAAAAGTGACAAATAGAAGAAAATGTGTGGTTTTGAGGTTGTAGTTAATATTTAGCCTTTATAGTTTCTCTCTAGTTGTAATGAAACTTTTTTTTTTACCAGATTAACAAAATATTTTTTCTAATTGTGTTTTGAAGGACTGTCAGAAATATTAAACCTGATGAGAAGCGCCCATGCCACTATACAAGAGAAGGATCTTGGGGATTCTCCAGCCCTGTGTCACAGACCAAGTCAGGTTCAACCTGTTCAGAATTAGCTTGGCCTAGAGCAGATCTGTCATGGAGAAGCCACTTGGAGGGATCTGAAACAGAGATGAAGACTGAACTAATATTTAAGAAGGGTAGCCTGTCAAAGGTCTAGTGTTTCAACTCACTCCTGGCCCTCTTATGTTTATTAGAATGGACATACTAAAAATACAACACTTGTTGATATTGTACCTGCATTTTGTTGACTTTATGTGCTACATTATTTTGCAATGTTAGCTATCATATCATGGATGCTTTAACTCAACTAGAAAACCAAATACTTTAGAATGCTGTATACAAAATAATAAGCTTAAGACATTAATGGAAACAGCAGTAATTATAATAAGTAAAATTGAATTAAGAACAATTAGAAAGAATCTTTCATAAGTTATTAAAAAAGTGCAAAAGTGGATTATGATATAAGCAGAAAATGGAGGAAAACCTCAATGTATTTGCTGTAATCTTTTAAATTCACTATATGAATTTAATTGAATTCACTATATGAATTCCTAAAAGCACCTTCACAAGCTCTATGGGTTTGCTTTCAAACAACAGACTTCCTTACTTTGTTTTTGATAATAGTATAATAGTTCTCATCTATTATGACTTAGCTGGATGTCATCATTACCTTAGATGAAATGTAAATAAACTTTTGAAGTTTTGTCCATAGAGGAATGAACTTAACATATTGATCAATTATTATATACATAATGTGCTATTCAGAAGGGCCTGACTATTAAAATTGGGCTACCTATTTTTCCCTTGCATTAGTTCAGTGTAATGGTGTAACTCATAAATAAACATTTTATGATGAAGGCATCATACATCAATGAAACAGAACGTCTAAATGCCTTATGCACTTGTTTTGAAACTGTACCACCATCAGGGCAAGAGAGAGAACTGCTGGTGATTGCAATCACCAGGGTAACAAGAGTATGAAGCAATTAAAAAAGGAAAAGAAAAAAGAGAAGAAGGATTACATAAGGTTTTGTAAGTCTTTATTAGAAAAGGTGAAGAGCAACAATTTTTAGTACTGGAGAGCAGTAGAGGTTGACCAAGGCATTTGGTTTCCCACCCAAAGGTTTATGGCCCAAGATCCTCCCAAGCTGCTTTTAAAGTGTGATGATGCTTCTTGACACAAAGACTAAATTTATAGCACGTTATATTAACTATGTGTGCCTTTAAAAAACTTTTAGGAGACAATTTTTTAGTTTTCAGGAACCTTGGAGAATACTTACAGCCTTGAAAAAAGAAATTGATCGATATTTTAATCTTTTACACTGAAACTTGATGTTCCAAAAGAAACAATAAAAGAATATGAAAGTTCTGCAAGTTGTATCTAAATATGAAAGAGGAATTTAGTATTGAGCTCACCACAGTACATGGAAATTTTAAGTACTCTTGGGGGCATATTTCTAAGAAAAATTCTGTTCCATAAGAGTACAGTCACCGACTGGATACAGGACTTCAAATAATGTTATTTGGGGAGTGAGAGGTGAGAACATGTGAAAATTGTCATGTGGACAGTGTTTATTAACATACTGGAGCTTACATTTCTATGCCTTTAGTTCACTAGAATATTTAGCTCAATGGGCACATTTCGTAAAGAAGATAGAAGATGCAAGTGATTTAAAGAATTAGATAATCAGACATAAATATTTAATTCTGTTCATCGGTCAGTTTCATATTTTTAATTAGAAAAACTACAAAAACATATAAGTCATTTAAAAAAAAGTCATAGACCAGAGATTAGCGATGTAAAGAAAAAACTGAGAACAACAAAAAAAATTGATTGTATGAGCCTAAAGAACTTGTTTTTATGAAATACTGGAATGAAAGACTCCAAAATAGAAATAGCCAAACCCATGTCTAGATTTCTTATCAAAAGCATTTTGATTGCAGTGTCTATTTATCTACTTTATCAGGATGTTGTGGCTGACAGACTAGTCATTCATTATATGGATTATTTCAGCAAGTAATCTGTACAAATTGAGACCAAGTAGTTGAATTTGAAAACTTGATAATTGATATATTGGATTATTGTCGTTTTGTTTTGTTTTGTTTTTCCTAGTGGATAGTATTTACCAGCAAGACTGTTTCTACAAATGAAATAGTGCAAGACTATTGGTATGATGACAATGAAAAAAAACAGCAAAAATTTCACCCCCCAAAAAAACCCCAAACCCATCCTCAGACTTATAAATGTGTCTATTTATAAAAAAACAGCAAGGTATGTTTTCTAAATCTGGCATCATATAAAAAACAACCCCATCACATGCATATGTAAATCTTTTCTATTAACCAGCATTTCCAAACAGAAGAATAAAACATTAATTGCAAATTGCTTTCATTGTTAATATAACACTGACTTCATAAAGAACCTAATACAATAACAAATTATTAGCTATTAAAATTAATTTGATATGTATCAAAGTATCATATTAACATAAACACCTTGTACCTTAATTAAGCTCATCAAAGCCACTACAAGATAAGGATGAAATGAACAAACAACATAATCTAATAGCATTCCTGTTGACAATCTAATAGCATTTCCTTTTGACCACTTAGGAGCATGTTTTCTGTAGTAGTCATTCTAATTGCTCTAGAAAACTGAAAAGCTAGTTACAAAAATCAATTTGTGAAAGCCCTGCAACCTGTGTAAAATTTTCAAATTCAATTTTTTTTTTAACTTCTTGAGAAAATCCTGATAGTTTGCATCATAAAAGTATTAAAAAATAGGCTTAAAATTCACTGTTAAAAAGGGGATGATATAAGATTCTCACTGTTTCATCCCTCTCTAAGAATAGAATGTAAAAATATCTGAGAAGTCTGAAACCGATTAACTTGTCCAGAGGAGGCTTTCTTCGCTGTAGGGCAGCCTGAGTCATCTCCTGTATACAGTCTTGCAAACTCTGTGATACAGGGATACATGGGCAGGAATATCGCTCTGTATTTGGTTTACATGGCAAGATTTTGGTAGCAGAGATGGGGGGCTGCAGGGGTGGCTTCTGTGAGAAGATGCCAGAAGCTGCCCTCATGTTCGGCAGAGGCAGTTTCAGCTGGCTCCAAGATGGACCTGCTGCTGACCAAAGCTAAGCCCATCAGTGATGCTGGTGATGCCTTTGTGATAACATATTTAAGAAAGGATAAAAAAACACTGTGCAGCAGCTGCGTGAGAGACAAGTGAGAAAATGTGAGAGAAATAGCCCTGCAGACACCAATGTCAGTGAAGAAGGAGGGGGAGGAGGTACTTCCAGGCACCTAAGCAGAGATTCTCCTGCAACATGTGAAGACCAAGGTGATGTAGGTTGTCCCCCTGCAGCCCATGGAGGACCACGGTGGAGTAGATATCCACACTGCTGCCCATGGAGGATGCCACGCTGCAGCAGGTGGATGTGCCCTGAAGGAAGCTGCAGCCCTTGGGAGGGACCCCATGCTGGAGCAGGGGAAGAGTGTGAGGAGGAAGGAGTGGCAGAGACAAAGTGCCTAACAAAGAACTAACAGCAACCCCCATTCGCTATTCCCCTGAACTACTCAGGGGAGGGGGAGGAGGCAAGGCAGAAGAATCAGTAGTAAAATTGAGCCTGGGAAGAAGAGGGGCCGGGGGAAGATGTTTGTAGTTTTGTTTTCATTTCTCACTATCTTACTTTGTTATTAATTTTCAATAAATTAAATTAATTTCCCCAAGTAAAGTCTGGTTTTCTTGTGATGGTAACTAGTGAGTGATCTCCCTGTCCTGGACAAGACTCAACCTTGTAATTAGGTCAAGTGATCTCAACCCACAAGCTTCCTCATTGTAATTTCTCCCCCTGCCCTGCTAAGGAGGGGAGTGAAAGAGTGGCTGGGTGGGGGTCTGACAGCCATCCAAGGTCAACCCACCACGCATTCACTAATATTGAGGACTTGGGAGAACTTGAAAGCAAAAACAGCCATTGAGAACTCTCTTTAATTCTAAAAATACTCTAAGTAAGGTTAAGACCACAACAGCTTTTATTTCCCACTAGTCAGAGTTTTGTTCTGTTTCTCAAGTAAAGAATACTGAGCCAAGCTTCTGTTTTTGGTAAGGCTGACTCAGAGTTTTGAATGTTCGGAGTTGCTAATATTGGGTACATCAAATGGATGTGTCACAAATAAAATGGAAGTATGGATAATATTTTTGCAGTTTCGACACCCATTTGAAACTGAAATTTCATTGCAAAGCACACAGTCAATCAAATGTTTAATTTCAAGCTATTCCAATGCATTTTATTTTTCCTTTGTAAGTGCTTACTTAAATTCACTATTGTGTCTTTGAAAAATGATATTTAGGATGTCAGAGAACATGTAATTTTTTCATCAACTACAATATATATAAAAGCAACTACATCCACTGTTTCCATCTGTTTGTCATTTGTATACTTCTATCCAAAGCAAATAAGAGCCAATATTTGACTTAGATATTTTGAACTAAAAAACCTCACCTTTTTTTTATACAGAAGGCTTGCAGATGCATGGGATAAGGTGGTAGGGCTTCCTCTATCTTTTTTTACAATCCAAAGCTTAATATTACTTCTGTAAGCACAAATGTAAGTTCTCAGCTTAAAAAGGTTTCACGTTCCTTAAAGTAAACTACTCAGTGTCTGAAAATAGGTTTTCATTTCTAAATCTGTATTTCCACCCACTGACATATACATTTTAGCAGAGAAAAATCTTCAGAAAGAAAATGGAGCTAAGCAGCTAAACAAGCATGAAAGGTTATTATTTTCCTAAACCAATGCTAGATCACATCCACCTAAGTAATTTTAATTTTGTTTTATCTGTTCTTTAAAAGTAACCGCCTCCCTTCCAAACAATCTTTTAAAGCAGACCATTCCAGTTCGTGACTATTATTGCTACTAAAGTTTTTTATATAATTTAATTCTGGTTTACTGCATTTTATCTCACAAATTTCTGTCCTATTCACTATGGAGAGCAAGTTATTTCCTGTTCCTTTGATGCGATCTTTTACATGTTTGAAGACTATTATGTTGTACTCTTCTCTTTTTTAGCCAAAATTATTTTTTTCTATTTTTAGTATCTTTCCCAAAACACATCAGAGAAATAAGCTATAAAAACTTTTTGAGGGATCTATTCCTGTAAGAAGGAGACCTTCATTGGTCTAGCAATGAATAGTTAGACTGGAAGAGTAGGCATTCCAATTTAGTAATTTAAATTAGCTATAAAATTGTGTCATACCCATTAAAAATCTATTCTAAAATGATAGATTCAGTTAATAAAGTTATATACAATTCCTATCCACCTTAAAAATAATTTAAAGGAAGTATTAATATAGTGGTGTGGTTTAACCCCAGTATGCAGCTAAGCCCCACACAGCCGCTTGCTCACCACCCCCCCCTCCCCCCCCAGTGGGATAGGGGAGAGAATCAGAAGAGTAAAGGCGAGAAAACTCATGGGTTGAGATAAAGACAGTTTAATAGGTAAAGCAAAAACCACACACACAAGCAAAGCAAAACAAGGAATTCACTCACTACTTCCCATGGGCAGGCAGGCATTCAGCCATCTCCAGGAAAGCAGGGCTCCATCACACGTAACGGCTACTTGGGAAGACAAAAGCCATCACTCTGAATCTCCCCCCTTCCTCCTTCTTCCCCTTTCAGCTTGTATTGTGGAGCATGACGTCATATCATATGGGATATCCCTTTGGTCAGTTGGGGTCTGCTGCCCCAGTTGTGTTTCCTCTCAACTTTTTGTGCACCCCCAGCCTACTCACTGGCAGAATAGTGTGAGAAGGATAATAGTCCTTGACACTGCGTAAGCACTGCTCAGCAATAACTAAAACATGGGTGTCTTATCAACATTGTTTTTCTCACAAATCCAAAACACAGCAGCATAGAAACTACTATGAAGAAAATTAACTCTATCCCAGCTGAAACCAGTACATACGGTCAAGAAAACTGAGAATGCAAAAAAGATACAAATTTGAAGAAGTATTTTCTAGTCAAGCTCTTTAAAGAACTGCATAAAATACAGATGGAGTAGTATGTTTCTAATGTTTAAGTGGAAAAATTGAATTAAAAGAGACTGTTCTGTATATTAAAATACCAGGGGGAAATCAAAGCTTACTTAATGGATTTCAAAATTTGGATGGCTATTGGAGATAAGTATGCCCATCAATTTAGTGGCATTCTCCAGAATCTCTTCACAGCACACATTAATCAAAGGTAATCTCAATATCTTCAAATAAACAAGGCAATATGAATGTAAATGAGTTCCTCCCTAGGAAGAACCACGAGTCAATCCCAGATATATGGGATTCAGTTAATTTTTCCTTAAGGAAGAAGTTCTCCCCTTCTGTTTTTTGCTAGTATGCTACACAGTTTTATTATCATCACTTGTGAACACATTAAAGTATGTGTTTCATTTTGCAATAACATTCCATACACAGCTAGGCTTTAAATCACTAGCTTTTCCCAGATTTACACGGTTAATGGTAAAGTCGTAGTATTGGTGAACATTAACATAACAATAAGCCAGTCTGGAATGATCATGAATTCCATGAGTGAAGTAATGATCACAGTCTCTGCATCATCCTCCGAGCCCTGTTCTTAGAGCATTAAATGTTGATGAGATTTGATTGCCTTTATTCTCTGGGCATTTCTACACTTTGGGGAACATTGATGGGGACTAGGGTACACATCATATGTATGATTATGTAAGTTATGCTGTCACTTGATTATATGCTCACCATGGTGGAACAAGCTGGTAGATTAATGAACATTAATGGACACTTCACAGAAAGGATACTTGAAGCCTGAATTTCTGAAATTCCAGCTTTGGCCTTACGATGCCAACACCTTTATTCTCACAGGTACACTTTCAGTGTTCAGGTCCCTGTTTTCATCATTACAGATGTTGCATACAATTTTAGTTTTTAGGCCATAACTGGACAACAGTGGAGCTTGTGTTTGATTTAGCTGGACTCTGACCATATGTGACACGGACATCGAATGTGCTTTTGGTTGACTAACCACCAGGTGACAAATAAGACCAAATGCAAACAAAATCAACAAAGGTCAAGAAAAGCAAATGCAAAGTCTTGCATCTGGGACAGAATAACAAGCTGGCACCAACTGCATAGAAAGCACTTTTTTAGAAAACATCTGGGGTTCTTGGTGGATAATAAGTTGAGCATGAGTCACAACAGCGTCCTCACATAAAAGAAGGCCAGCACATTCCTGTGCTGTATTAGGAAGAATGTTGATAGTGAAGTTGAGGGAGGTGATTCTTCCCCTCTACTCAGCATTGGTGAGGCTATATCTGGAACGCTCGGCCCAAGTATGGACTTCTCTGTAAAATAAAAGCTTTGATGTGTGAGAGTGAGTCCAGTGGAAAGCTTGGTGACCCAGCCTGAAGACTGAAACACTTGATGTACCAGGAGAGACTCAGGGAAGTGGTTTGTTCAGCCTTATTAAAAAAAAAAAGCATAACGGAAGATCCTTGTCTGACTGTTGCATAGAGAAGATGGAGCTAGTATCTTTTTGGAGGTGCACAGTAGAAGGACAAGAGGCAATTGTAACAATGGAAATTTCAATTAGATAGCAGGAAAACCTTTTTCACTACAGAAATGGTCAAACAATAGAGAGGCTGCCCAGAGAGATCGTGGAGTCTCCACCCTTGGTGAGTGGGGTTTGACCAGATGACCTGTAGAGGTGCTTTCCAACCCAAATTATTCTATGATTCTGTGACATGGCTTGTGTAACATGGTAGAAAACCATATTCCAAACAGTCTCTATTACGTGTACTTTCCATTTGCTGCTCAGTTCCTGTGATGGTAAAAGTGATACTATCCATCCTGACAGAAATAAAAAAGCAGTTATACCTACCACACCTTCTGTACCCTCTTTCAAAGGGGGTACACAGAAATGCTGGATATCCAAGATTGGACTAAATGGGACTGGAGAAATGTAATTGTATATCAGTGGCAAATGTCATAGGGTGAATAAAAGGCAACAGATTGCCAACTCCTGCCTCTCTAACTTGCTCCCCCCTTCCTTTTCCCTCTTCATAACGTAATTATAGTATACCTACCAGTCTTTGCACAGACATAGTAACTCTGACTGTGTGTTCCCTGGTTCTCTTTGTCTTTTTGACCTTTTCTGTATAGTGGCATGTGCCTGAGAATGCTGTCTTAGCAGAAGACAGCTTTCTCACAGGACCAAGCAGTTAGCTGGGAAAAAGTGTATTAATAAAATGGCTGCAGTGTGCCAAGCGGCAGAAAGAAAGAGGGAGAATGAGGAAAGCTTTGCTTGCTCTGCAGTTCTTTAGGAGATGGTGTTAAAATGCTAAAGTCTTTCTGTCCTCTCTCTGGGGACTAAAACAACTTCCTAAGGGCTAAGGAGGCAGTTCCAGCTAATTAGGCCCTGAAGATCAGAAAGTAAGTTTTTACCACTCTTGCGAAAGCAAACCAAGCTTCTCCCTTGCTGAAACAAAACCTTCTGTCCTCTTTGCATTCCCCTTCGTTTACAGTTCCTAGGAGAAATGATCCATTGGTCCTGTGCCTCAGCTTCTGGCTGAAGTGTCCTGTGAAGAGATGACCACCTTTTCTAGCCTCTAATAACTCACACATTCTGCTCCAAAGTCAGTTAAAAGACCTATTTCCTCCCTCCCACCCTGCACAAGAGAAATCTGTACCTTTTCTTCCCAGCACAAGATAGTCTTTCTGAGGCACGCTGCCAGCTTATGAAGTGCCATGAAAGCCTTGCAGTCCCTGATCCCTTCTGTACCACTCCACAAAACACATGTACCAGGAAGGCACAGGGTAATGGACAACAGTCAAAATCTGCATTTAAATCAGAAATATGTCACAAATGTATACAAAAAACAAAACTTCATTTCCTGAGAAAGTCAAAATCACCTATAACTTAGTGAGACAAACGTGATGGCAAAAAAGGGTCTAGAATTTTTGTGACAGGGGAAGAGATAGGAAGAGATTTCAGGGGGTACCAAATCACCCAACACCACAAACAGCAGTGAGCGGGCAAACAGGATCCCTGAGGGAACAGCAATAAAAAGACTTGCCAACATTGCCTTACTTTTGTTTCCCTCAGGACAGAGGATGTACGGGATGAGTTCATTTTCCCTCCAGCCAATTTCTTGGAAGGACCAGTGAAGTGAAGCTTGAAGAGGATGAACTACCAGTTACTGTGAAGTAGTATGAATGCCCAGGCTACCAATGTGCTTCTGGAGACTTTGTTGTTTGTGAACCTACAGACCTCAGCATCAAGAGAAGGCAGAATAGCAGAAGCAGGTGCTCAATAGATATGTGTGTTCGGTGAAAACTTGTGTCAAACTAAGATGAAAAAAAAAAATTGTCCTCAGATATTAATGTTGATTCTTTTCTTTTTTTTTTGTAGTCTTTCCTGAGTGGAGAGCAAAACCAAGAATTTCCTACTCTTTCAACAGGCCAAATGTACTGAATGAGACCTTTGAGACTAGCAGACATGTTTTGTCAGTATTTGTCCCAATTCTCCTTCATGATATGTTACTGATGGTATTCTTCATGGGATCATTGAAGGATTTAGGTTGTAAGGGACCTCCAGAGGTCATACAGTCATCATCTTCCTGCAGTCCTGAGCCAATACCTTTGTTCAAATTCCCTTCAAAAGTTCCCTCTAACTTCAGACTAAAACACTAGCACTCAGAGTCTACTGATATGCACATGTTTATTTGAGGAGATTAGTTTCTCGAAGTTTTGTAGGAAGCTACAATAATGTTTCAAAGCCCAAGAGTATCTGTTTATTTTACTGCCTCATCCTTGCATTGATCCTATTGAGCTATTGACACTATGCCAGAATTCTCAGAGATCATCTGTGTACTCTTTCTGATTAATGTTATTACCATCATTTTTCGATCTTGCAAAACAAGATATTAAAAGGAAATATTAAAGCTCCTTTTTGCTTAGGACAAAAGTATAAACATAGAGAGATGTCATTGGTTTACATTTTTAAAAGAGTGACATAGAGGATGATGAACAAAATTCCATGTTAATAAATACATGTATAAAGGAAGCTAAGTAGGAAAGCTTACACCATGTAAGATCAGTGCACTTCTGTTAGGCAGAAGTTGTAACTTATATCAGCTGGTCTCCTTTTACTCTGCAGCAAACAAGCTTGTCACAGAATTTAGTGTACCCACTCTTTAATCATAATGATCTTCAGGAAAGATGTTCTCCCCTTGTATTCTTAATAACAATATAATATTACTATTCTCTTCTTCATTAATAAGAATGAGTGGCATTGAACCAAACTCTTGTGCACTGATTACAAAAAATATTTGTTCATTCATCATTAACCTCTATGAACCACTGAGAAATATTGATCTGACCTGACAGTATATTCTTATTGTCGCCTTTGTGGCTTGTCGGGCACTTACTCATATAGTTCTGTAGAAGTTACTTATAACTTTGTCAGTGTAAATTTTTATTTTCACATTGTTATACCAGAACCATAAATATTTAGAATGCTTACATTCAGGTCAATCATTTTTTCAGAAACAATAGTTGCAATGTGGAGCAAACTACAATGACATTGAATTCAAACAACACAGAAACAGAAAATTCAGAAAGAAGGTCATCATTTTTAGATAAGGAAAACATTGGCCATGCCAGCCTTGACAATATTTCAGGGGTTAAATTTGTTATTTGGATATGATTAAATAAATCATAGTTAATTAAAGCTAATCTGAGAGGAACTGAATCCAAAACACTTAACAGGACTCAGTGCATAGTGTTTGCTTTACTCTCCTGAGTGTGCTCTTGTTTTCATGCCTTCTGGTTAGAGTTCATTTCACCAAGATTTGTTGCCCACTTCTGAACACATCAGAACAAAGGTATACATCTGTCTCGAATCAGACAAGTATCTGCTCCTTTCCATTGTCTGTATAAGAGACTGGAGTGACTACCTGTTGTGGTTTAACCTCAGTAGGCAGCCAAGCCCCACACAGCTGCTCACTCACTCCCCTGCAGCAGGATATGGGAGAGAATCAGAAGAGTCAAAGTGAGAAAACTCGTGGGTTGAGATAAAGACAGTTTAATAGGTAAAGCAAAAGCTGTGTGCGCAAGCAAAGTAAAACAAGGAATTCATTCACTGCTTCCCATGGGCAGGCAGGTATTCAGCCATCTCCAGGAAAGCAGGGCTTCATCACACATAATGGTTACTTGGGAAGACAAATACCATAACTCTGAATACCCCCCCTCCCTTCCTCCTTCTTCCCCTTTCAGCTTGTATTGTGGAGCATGATGTCATATGATATGGGATATTTCTTTGACCACTTGGGGTCAGCTGCCCCAGTTGTGTTTCCTCTCAACTTCTTGTGCACTCCCAGCCTACTCACTGGAGGGGCAATCTGAGAAGCAGAAAGGTCCTTGACACAGTGTAAACATTGCTCAGTAATAACTAAAACATGGGTGTATTATACACTGTTTTCATCACAAAATCAAAACATATCACCATGCAAGCTACTATGAAGAAAATTAACTCTATCCCAGCTAAAACTAATACACTACCTCAAATGTAAATGTCTACTATGCAGCTGTCTACACTTGGTGAAAAATCCTTCTTGTGTCTGAATGCATTTCCAACTTTATTTCTTCACTGCAAAGTTTCTGGTTTTATCAGTTTTTCCTACTTTTTTTTTTTTCCTAATTAGTTTGCTATCTCTACATTGTAAAATGTCACTATACTTCATTTTTCTTCACCACTATATGGATATTCCTTAGAACTTAAAGCGGTTTGTTTGTTTGTTTTCTCTAACTGTATTTATTCTTGGACAAAGTATACACAAACAATGTCATCAGTACGTTTCTCATCTATTGCTCTCTTTTTACATGTTGTCTTAGCTTCTTCAAAATAAAATAATCTTCTGGAAATACTTGAGTAATGACAAAGGATGCTGTTTTCTGCATCAAGATATACCACTACAGTCCTACAGATTGTTTATATTCAGCTATCTTGATTCAGATGAGAGCATGATACAGAAATAGAGTAGCAGTGATAAATGATTAAAGACAGGAAATATGTAAGCTTCTCTCCTTGCATATCAGCAGCACGTGACATTGCTGATCATGAGACATCATTATCCTGACGTGCAAGGGACAGAGATACTGGAAGAATACATGAGTCTCCATTTTCCTGGATTGTTAATGACTGAAGACATAGGAGACTTTTCTACTATAGGACCTTCCTTGTTGGACTTCTTAAAAATCTGTTATTTCGTTAAATAAAGTCAAATTTTATGTGTCTTAGGGTGTAAAGTGTCTAAGAAGTTCCATCATTATGAACTTTGAAAAATGAAAAAAAATAAGCAGTGTAAGTTTCCATACTTAATTCAAGTGAAAATGAATTGCACTAGGGAACAGTGAAAATAACTTACAGCTCTGGTACAGTTTCCTTTAGCAGAAAGCCTCACACAATAAATTTTATCTGCAGTCTGAGTATATTTCTGAATTCCATACTAGTACATAAAATGAGGTAGCATAGCAACAGCATGATAAATATTTTATATAATCTGACTGGCCAAACAGATTCAGATGCATCCCAATGGATGACAACTAGCATTAGTCATAGTTATCTCTTTATGGCCTTAGCCTTCTGGAAAATTTAATTCATTTGTTATGGTACTGTGCATAACCTGACAACTATGAATATAATAGGCACTTGTTCTTTGCCTGCAACAGTCAGGTCATGTTCAAGTATTCACAATGTACATTCAGCTGTGCTAAGCAGAGGACACTGAAGTCACACTGATGTCAGATAGGAGGTTGAGGTCATGTAAGACAGGTAACTGGCATCAGTGGCTGATGGACACCCATTTCCACAGAAGCTAAGGATCAGCACAGACTACAACACTTCTGAGCCTGAGTATGTGCACAATTTGACCTTGCTTCCTTTAACAGGGCAAAACATAGCAGGCATGTTATAAAAACTAAAACCAAACATATAAATAGGTCAAGTCAAGCCCTTGATTACTACACAAACATACCTATAGGGAAGGAGTATGAAAAAAAGAAAAATCCAACAATTCACTGACCGCACTTTCACATCATCAGGCTTTTAGATATTTTATTAATGAGAACATTACACAGATATTCTTAAATTTTGGAAAGAACAAACAGCCAGCAGTAAGAATAAAACTGTATTCAGTTAGAAAGGGCAAAAGTTGAAGAGAATATTTTCTACATAAGAAAAATGAAGAGACAGAATGAAGGGAACAGATGGGAGAAAGCACCTATCTAGGCATACTGAGAGCATTCATCAAGTTCCAGGACTAGAATAAGGTCCTACATCCTCAAGGAGCTTCCACAATTTAAAAATCTTATTAAGTCCTTTCCCCAACAACAACAACAAAAAATAGAAGATAGCAGGGATACAGCCATGCACATTGTTCTATCTTTTATGTACTCAAACACAATTTAGACTAAAGAATGCCCGAACTAAGTATAATCCTATTGTAAGAATTGTCCCATTTTTTGTAGTCAGAACAAAGTGTCACTACAGACAGCATTTATTCATGAACACCTTGTGACCCTGCCTTGATGTAGATCAATGATCATATAATTTGTAAATGTGAATTGTAGCTTTTTCTATAAATGTACTTACGTGACTGCAAATGCCATTGCTGTCTTCAGTTGGAATAAAAGTGAGGGAAACTTCTCTTTCCTCTCTGAAAGCGACTGGACTCTTTCTTTGCGTTTTCTAATTAGAATGTATGCTGCCCACTCCTCTTGTCACAGGAAATTTCTACTTAGGTGTTGTTTAATGGACAGAAGGTTAAAATCCCATTGTGATGCTGTGTTGGATGCAGCTGCAAAAGTTTTAGTAGTGGGGGAGCTGCAGGGGCAGCCTCTGTGAGGAGAGGCTGGGGCTGCCCCGTGTCAGACACAGATGGTTCCAACTGGCTCCAGCAGACCCACCCCAGGGGACTGCTGAGCCCCTCAGCCAAGATGGTGGTGCCTTGGGGAAAGCGTGTTTAAGAAAGGATAAAAATTCCACAAAAAGGGAGGAGGAGGGTTTCTGTTCTGTTTACATTTTATGAGAGAGAGTAGTATTTCTAGGCACAGAAACACAGATGCAATACAAACATAGGTTGGATGTAATGATAAAATTACTGCAGTTAGGAGCCTGGATTTATGCTTCTGCTTTGAGAACGAAGAAATAATTACACAAATAGTGACTCAACTGGAATAAGAAGACTAAGCCTTAAATCCTTATTGTGCTTCAGCTGGTTTACCAATAAAACTGACCCCTTATTTCCACTCCATATAGTGGGTGATTGGATACCTAACTCACATTTAGTTGTCTATATTACCCACACTCTAACTTAAGGTGCCTGAATGTGGAACCGAATCCAAGTGGCACTTAGCAAACATAGGCTTACTCCAAGGTTTTAAAATAAACTTAATTACAGGACACAAGGGATTTCTATACAGAAAAAGAAAAAATAGTAACTGCAGAAATAATCTTTATCAATTGTTTTATCTTTCCTCTTAATATTCAGTAAAATCACACATTTTAACAACTTTGTGAGAACTAGTGACTTGGTTTTATAAAGCTGATAACTGAATAGATTTCAAAGTCTGAGTACTCCCTCAAAATGGGTGAAGACAATACCTCCATCAGTATCAGAAGAATATCTTTCTATTTATTTTGAATCTAAAGCTGAAACTTTTCAGCACATTAGGTCTCAAGACTGATCTTTTATAATCACAATAGAGTATAGCTTGTAATGAAATCTGAGAGCAATGGATCAACCAGTTTTATTAACTTAGTGTACTGTAGCTTGACTACAAAAAGAAGAGGGAATTATGGAAGTTTCTACAACATTTTAATGACTCATAAAATTGTGGTTGTAGACTGACATATCTATAATTAAGAAAACTAACTTTTCTAATTCAAGGCAGACATAACAGGAAAATTCCATTAGCAGCCTACAAAAGAATGAAATATTTATATGCTCACACATAAAGAAAGAAAACAATTTGACAAATTGTATTTACATTTTGGCTTGTGTTCTGTTCTCAGACTGAAATACAGGTCATAAAGAAGAAAATCCTAAACCAAGTCCTGTCTTGAATCAGTTTCTGTTTTGCCTGTTCCTTGTTCAGTTAAGCCACAAATAATTATTTTGAAATTATCGCTTTCCTATGCAGTGTCTAGGTCAGAACCACCAGCTTTATCTACTGAATCTTCTTTTAGTCAAACTGAAAAGCTTGCCTCTTCCAAACTATTTGTCTCTGAAGACCACAGCCTCTCTCTTTCCTTAAAACTGTTCATCCTCTCTTCTGCCCCTTCTCCTTTCCATCAAGGTGAGAGAGTTGGGGTGGGAAAGCATTAAAGAATCATAAACCATTTCAGTATGCAAGGCTTATCTTACCTAACTCTAGCCATCTCAGACTTAAGCTTGATCTTGTGATTTTATCTTCCTAATATAATCAATAGGGAGAAATAGGCACATAAAAGGTTGATTGATTTATCAACTGTTAAAAGCTTCACTTGTAAAGTCAGATGAACTAGTTTTGGAGGTATCGTTTTTTCTATATTGACCTTAAAAGGAGTTTAAAATGTAGTAGCTTTAGATATCCAATTTAATAGGTAAGATTTCCATGAGGTGATTTAGATGTGTTGTCATACCCTTGGCTTCAACTGTTAAAGCCAATAGAAATTCAGTAGGATGTTCTTGGGGAAGTAGAGTAAGAAGGAGCCATGGGATTAAAAAAAAATATTGCTTGCAGGCACATCAAGAAAAGCAGTTTAGACCATAGACTAGTTTTGTTTTTTATTGTATTTGAATTCGTGAGATCATCAAGTTGAAAACTGATAAAGTCATTAACTCTGGAAAATATCTGAGTCTGCAGTTTGGTTTGGTTTAGGTTTGTTTGGTTGGGTTTTTTTTCATAAACAAGGATACTCATATAATATTAATGAGTGATAAAACAAAAGAAGAAATCATGATGATGTGCATTTGCTCCTATAGGACAATGAAAGGCCATGAGTAGAATCGATGCTCAGTTCATCTAAGAATTTTTTGCAGTAAGGACAATGCTGGCTTATAGAGGACTTCAGCTTTGGGCTATCTATCTCAGTCATTTTTTAAAAAAACATTTTGGCATGAGACTTGTCATGAACAAAACAACAAAGGAATAAACCAGATTCAGTTCAGGCGTATTTTGCCATAGTATGGATATGGGGATAGGATTCATCTTACTAAATGTACATGTCTTTATTGCAGACATTTGAGCTTCTTACTCTAGAATAGCTTTATAGTAAAGGGAGAAAGTCACCTGCCAAAATGTGACTCACCTCATCCTGATGAAGGTGACTACATCATAGGTTTCTTTCTTCAAGCAAATTAACATCCTAAGCAGAGATTCTCATGAGCTGTCTGATGACTCTATCTTACTTTTAGACTCAATTAAATTGTTAACTGGTGATCAAAATCTCTAGTATGCGTCACAGACATGTTTACAGAGAGTGACTGAATATTTATGGAAAAATAAAACATAAATTAATGTTATTTTAGAGATGACTTCTTGAATCTAAGAAAATGCAAGTTTATGTTTTTCATGCATCTATGGGAAGTGCTGGAGCTTCAGAACTTGATGTAATTGAGACTTTAGAAACCATATCCTTCTCCTGTCCAAGACTGCTATCAGCTGCATTATGATAATACATTTAGCAAATAAAAGAAACTGTAAGTATATATATAATGTCCTCATTTTACAGTTCCTATTACAAACCCATAGAAGGTCAAATTTGTGCTGGGCACATGCACTGATCTCCATTTGGAGGCCTTTTTTCCATTTAGCAATGCATTTTATGAGGTTTAATGTTTGGAAAAAGCTTTTCAGACTTAATAACTTGGATACATATTCCAGTTAAGTACATCCTGACTTTTTTTTTAAGTCACCTTTCTGTTTTCCTGAAGAATGACGTTTACAAAACCTCTAATAAATATCCTTAACCATATTTAAAAATAAAGTCAGCTCTCCAGACATAGTTGAGACTATTATGCCATGTTCTCATTTGGATATAAATATTGCCCTGACTTAGCGTCATCAGCTTTTCCATGAATTCTTTGATTGTAAGACATTTGACTTTACCTTTTCATTTTATGGGTCTTGGTTACCTAGGCATGAGACTGCCTTCCCTCAGTCTTTGTAATAATTAATTAACCAATGAATCCATGGTGTTTACCAACCATAGGAAAAGTTTGATTTGAAAACAATAAATGCAATACCAAAATATAACCTCCCCAAATGCTAAGTTAATATTACCTTGATATTAAGACGAACCATTCTTCAGAGATTATTTAGATGATCAACAAATATTCCTTAAAGCAGATGTTTTTCTCAGAATTATTTTTGATAGCTTGTAGAATTTTAATGATTTAGATAGTGAAAATAAAATCTGATTATGATAATAGTTTATTTTATTGCTCTTCCATTGAAGCCCTTTCTTATAATAACTCATACTTGTAAGCACACACCACAGAAGTAAATTTCAGTGGGTTCCTCCTGTAAGTAATGACTTCAAAAGTTGCCCTTTTAATCTGGTTTAGGTGGTCAGTGATTATTCATTAATTTAGTCCTGTCTTCATAGAATCATAGAATCACAGAATCACAGAATCATAGAATCATAGAATCATAGAATCATAGAATCATAGAATGGTTTGGGTTGGAAGGGACATTAAAGATCACTTAGTTCCAACCCTGCTGCCATGGGCAGGGAAATCTGTCATGGTTAGTGATCTGCTGCACCACTTAGACACTCACAAGTCTATGGGGCCTGATGAGATCCACCCGAGAATACTGAATAAACTGGCAGATGTGCTCACCAAGCCCCTTTCTATCATTTACCAGCAGTCCTGGCTAACTAGGGAGGTCCCAGTTCACTGGAGATTAGCAAATGTGACACCCATCTACAAGAAGGGTCGGAAGGAGGACCCAGGGAACTACAGGCCTATCAGCCTGACCTCGGTACCAGGGAAGCTGATGGAGCAGATCATCCTGAGTGCCATCACACGGCACGTAGAGGATAACCAAGGGATCAAGTCCAGCCAGCATGGGTTCAGGAAAGGCAGGTCCTGTTTGACCAACCTGATCTCCTTCTACAACAAGGTGACCCGCCTAGTAGATGAGGGTAAGGCTGTGGATGTTGTCTACCTAGACTTCAGTAAAGCCTTTGACACCGTTTCCCACAGCATTCTCCTGGAGAAACTGGCTGCTCATGGCTTGGATGGGTGGACTCTTCACTGGGTAAAGAACTGGCTGGATGGCCGGGCCCAAAGAGTGGTGGTGAATGGAGTTTATTCTAGTTGGAGGCCGGTCACAAATGGTGTTCCCCAGGGCTCTGTGTTGGGGCCAGTTCTGTTTAATATCTTTATCAGTGATCTGGACAAGGGGATTGAGTGCACCCTCAGTAAGTTTGCAGACGACACCAAGTCGTTGTGTGGGAGTGTTGATCTGCTTGAGGGGAGGAAGGCTCTGCAGAGGGACCTGGACAGGCTGGATCGATGGGCCGAGGTCAATTGTATGGGGTTCAACAAGGCCAAGTGCAAGGTCCTGCACTTGGGCCACAGCAACCCCATGCAACGCTACAGGCTTGGGGAAGAGTGGCTGGAAAGCTGCCAGGCAGAAAAGGACCTGGGGGTGTTGGTTGACGGCCACCTGAATATGAGCCAGCAGTGTGCCCAGGTGGCCAAGAAAGCCAATGGCATCCTGGCTTATATCAAAAATAGTGTGGCCAGCAGGACTAGGGAAGTGATCGTGCCCCTGTACTCGGCACTGGTGAGGCCGCACCTCGAGTACTGTGTTCAGTTTTGGGCCCCCCACTACAAGAGAGACATTGAGGTGCTGGAGCGTGTGCAGAGAAGGGCAACGAAGCTGGTGAAGGGTCTGGAGCAGAAGTCTTATGAGGAACGGCTGGGGGAGCTGGGATTGTTTAGCCTGGAGAAGCGGAGGCTGAGGGGAGACCTTATTGCTCTCTACAACTACCTGAAAGGAGGTTGTTGAGAGGTGGGGGTCGGTCTCTTCTCCCAGGTAACAAGTCATAGGACGAGAGGAAATGGCCTCAAGTTGTGCCAGGGGAGGTTTAGACTGGATATTAGGAAATTTTTCTTCACTGAAAGGGTTATCAAGCATTGGAACAGGCTGCCCAGGGAAGTGGTTGAGTCGCCATCCCTGGAAGTATTTAAAAGACGTTTGGATGTGGTGCTTAGGGACGTGGTATAGTGGTGGTCTTGGTAGTGTTAGGCTTACGGTTGGACTCGATGATCTTAAGGTCTTTTCCAACTTATACAATTCTGTGATTCTGTGATTTTTCACTAGATCAGGTTGCTCAAAGCCCCATCCAACCTGGTCTCGTACATTTCCAGCAAGGGGGGCATCCACAACTTTTCTGAGCAACCTGTTCAAGTGTGTCACCACTCTCACAGTAAAGAGTTTCTTCCTAATATCTAATTTAAATCTACCCTCTCTCAGTTTAAAACCATTACCCCTTGTCCTATCACTACACTCCCTGATAAAGAGTCCCTCCCCATGTTTCCTGTAGGCCCCCTTTAAGTACTGGTAGGCTGCTATAAGGTCTTCCTGGAGCCTTCCGTTTTCCAGGCTGAACAACCCCAACTCTCTCAGCCTTTCTCCATAGGGGAGGTGTTCTAGCCCTCTGACCATTTTTGTGGCCCTCCTCTGGACCCGCTCCAACAGGTCCATGTCTTTCCTGTGCTGAGGACTCCAGAGCTGGATGCAGTACTCCAGGTGGGGTCTCAGCACAGCAGAGTGGAGAGGCAGAATCACCTCCCTTGACCTGCTGGCCACACTTCTTTTGATGCAGTCCAGGATGTGATTGGACTTCTGGGCTGCTAGCGCACATTGCCGGCTCATATTCAGTATTTCATCCACCAATACCGCTTCTCCTCACGGCTGCTCTCAATCCACTCATCTGTCAGCCTGTATTCATGTTTGGGATTGCCCTGAACCAGGTGGAGGACCTTAAACACAGCCTTGTTGAACTTCATGAGGTTTGCACAGGCCCAGCTCTTGAGCTTGTCAAGGTCCCTCTGGGTGGCATCTCTTCCCTCTAGATTATCAACCACACCACTCAGTTTATTATCACCTGCAAACTTGGCATCTAAAAATTCTTTAGTAGAGAAAAGGGCCAGTGAAATCCCCAAAAAATGACAAAGATAATTTCCTTTCATGTGCAGGAAGGGAGAAAATTCAGGAGCTAATTTGTCTCCTGGATCCATCCAAAAAATACCTGCAGAGTGTAGTTATTCAGATTACAAACAATTATATGGTTTATAATACTAGCAGAGATTACCTAAACGTTGCAGATTGCATCTTCACTGCTACTGTGCTAATAGTAGATATGTCAAGATACAAATATGAGTCAGAACTTTGCTTCCCTAAAAAATGATTAATGAAACAAGGGATTCAATTTTTTAATAAAAGCTGAAATTTAAGTATAAATTATTTTTGTGTGTATGTGTGAAATAAAGTGTTAAAGTAAGCTTTTAACTTCTGCAGATATTACTTAGAAGCTAAGGGTTTATATTCTATGAAATCTTAATGTTGAAACGCTGTTCTGAGATGAAAATGCTCTTCTTCATGGCTATATTTTTACAACCCAAACAGTATCTAATTTTAGATTGAACCATGTAGAATTAAGCACATTTTTAGCCTCTACTATACAGTGATTTGTAAAACTACTTGGAGATTGAGGATTAAACCTTCATTAGGGCTCCATGTGACACCTACATCCCAGTGAATAGCTGTATTTTATTACATGTGGGTTTTCATTTCTGTGCTTCAAATGTGCTTCTGAATGCTGTTTTTTCATACTTTAATGATTTTCAGGACATAGCTCTGAAATGTAAGACAATGTCTGTTTATTTTCTAATACTTTTTCTTATAGTTTAAAAATTTGCATTTAAAGAGAGGAAAAAATGGTCAAACAGTTTTAGCATACAAGATTTTAAAGAAAATTAAATCATATTAGTGTAGATTAAATGTCTCTGTTAACCGGCTATAATTCAACCTTTTGTTTTTACAGAATAGCTTCACAGAAGCCATATAGGATGTATGTCATCACTTTATTCACGGGTTCAATCTGTTTCCCTGATTGTTTATTTTCTTGTTTTCTGTGAAACAGATCTCCATTATGGCTATTTGCAACAAGTTTGTATATGATTTATATACAAAGGAAGGAAAAAACAAAAGTAAAAACTGTTTTGGATTTAAATGCTATGGGCGAAGAGAGGTATGCATTCGTCCATTCCATTTTCATGTTAAATTAAACAACTCTTCAACTACAGCTTACGGAAAATAAATTGTATTTCATTTTCAATTGGCTTCAACCTTTTTTTCTCAAAAGACTGAATTTTATATTAATTAGCTATTTTCTTAGGAATATTACACGAAAAATCATGCATTGTCATACTGAGAAGAACATGAATAACTCAAGATACAGCACTATCTACCATCATTGAAAAAACCCAAAATTATTCCCCCCCTGCTCTATTTATTCTATATGACCTGCAGGTCCTCAGGCAAACCTCTGTGAGTTAAGGAAAAGGGTTTCAGTGTGTTTTAAAACTAGCTTCTGATCCACCAGCTGATTAGGATTTGGAGTCTTTTGTTTGTGATTAAAAGACTGCAGATGTAATTTTGAATTAATTCTGATATGGTTGTACTGAGTAATACAGCCAACTGATTTTGGCAAAAGCAGTATTGTTATCAGTCATCAGAATTCATGTTCCTTTTTTGTCACATTCACTCCTTTATATATTATTCAGCAACAGTCATGTAAAAAAAACCCAAACACACCCAAAAACCCCTAACAAAAAACTGCTAACAAAACCTGATAAATACAAACACAAAACTTTTGGTTGAGGATGTCACAGTTCATGACAAATTGACAGTGTGGAGACTAAATGGTCCTAGCTATCAAAACACTTCAATTAGATAGCTTTTAAAGGTTTTTTTTTAATAGTTTTTGTTGTTGTTTTGATTTGGTTTTGTTTGTTGTTGTTATTGTTGGTCCCCAATAGCTGTGGCTCTGAAATCCCAGTGGCTGGACTTGGATTTCTTCAGGGTTCTTTTGCCATGATTTTTGGAGATTCTGTCTACTGAGGCAGACATTTTTTACCCCATCACCAGTTTAGACAGGGGCCAAGAATGTTGCCCGCGCTACTTTTGACCTCACTTGTTGGAAGGCTTCTTATTGCTTCGATATGCTCCCAAACTGGTTTCATTTATGGATCATAGTATACAGTGGTTTCACAAGTTGACTTCATCCAGGCATGTGCATCCTCCAGATGTGCATCGCTGGACAGAGCCCAGATGCATTTTCCCACAGCATGCTGCACAGATTCTCTCCGTGGAAAGAAACTCTCCTTTTTGGTTGTTCCCTATTATATAATTTTATTGCAAGAAAGCAATTATTCATAAAAGATTTTCACATGAGAACTTATTGCTGCCCTTTTAGATAAAGGCAAAGTCATGTAGAGGATGTAATCACCGGTACCAAGTGGGAACTGTTTGCAGGTTTCTCTGTTACAATGAGCTGGCTGAGGTTATCCTGCAGCCAGGTGATTTGTGCAACACAGCACAGCCTGAAAGCCACACTGGACGTGCAGGACAGCACAGCACAGCACAGAGCAGGCCTGTGCCTACTCAGGTTTTCTGTTGTGTGCTCAACAACCTGTGCTCAGGTTATCTGTTGTGTGTAACTCTTCAATGTGCAGCAGTCTCCTGATCAGAATCAATACATTCCCCCTCCTTCTCTTGGGCAGTGATGAGGCACCTTCGCCACAGGGTTTCAGTTTCACACAGGTCACTAAGCAGTCATTCATAATCTTCTCTTGAAGGAAAGGTTCATATGCAGCTTCCTTCAGCAGATGTGTCTGCTTTCCATTGATCTGTTCACCTAACTCCTTAGCTCAGGCCTCTAGCTCATAGGTGTTCACACCGCTTTTCCATTTTTTCTCCTTGATCTTTGAGTCTCTTCCAAATTTTGTCTCTGATGGGGTTAATTTTTCTTCCATCTTTTGTTCCCTTTCCATTCTTTGTTGGGATGTTTCTCCATAGTTTGTGACTTTGACAGTGATTAACAGTTTTTTTATAATCGAGCTACTCCTCTATGTTTATATATAAGTTGCTCCTTTATCTTATAGGGTTAATTGAAGTTTGTATGCTAACACTGTTGTCAGCCAGGCCCAGCCCAACTCAGCTGCCACACAGAAAGCTTCTATATCAGAGACTTCTGAAAAAAGAAGTATTTTCAGGGAAAGTAAGCTTATATTTATGTCTTGTTCTCTTATAACTTTCCTTAAACATTCACTTTCATCCACGATGGGGAAAAAATTGCAAGACTTTGTGGAGCTTTGGATTGATCTGCTATAACAGTTCCTGTGCTAGATAACATATGATTACCTGTGAAGTCAGGAAGATTTGATTTTGGTTTTTTTTTTTTTTAACGTGTATCTTCTTTGGCTAGTGCAAGTCAGATAATTTCAGCACAAAGAATTAATGACTGCATTCTTCATTGCTTTATTATTTGTAATTAGCTGATTCTTAAAAAAAATGTACTAAGGGAATAGAAATAATATCATGCAAATTAGGTACATACACACTTGTCACAAGTTAAAAAAAAAAGCCACGATTTGTTAACAGCTCATGATAAAATGGGTTGACCCTTAATATTGAATAAGTTAGAGCATTTATAGTAGAGCTGCTCAGAGAATGGGATCTTCTGTCTATGGGATATTAAATGTCTAAATCTGATTTTTGTGTAAGCAAAATGAAAACAAAACCAGAATTTTCTTACAGAATGATTTTTTTAAAAACAAATTTTCAGTGATAATACCTCTTTAACACTATATTTTATTTCAATATTTAAACCAACATAAATGTGAAAACAAAGAGAGCATGAGTATCTATTTTCAGTATTTTACAGACTTTATTAAACGTTAACATACTTTGGCCTGAAGATTTTTAAAGAAAACCAAGTACAAAAGTGAAATGATGTTGTAGATTCATAGATAACAAACCTCCATGCAAACATAGGGCAGGGATACCATGGGCTGTGAGATGAGGAACTGAGAAGATAAAAAGTTTCAGGCTTTGTTTCCTGACAGAAAAAAATGAGTGGCATTTTTCATATTTAGCATGTACAATGTAAATATTTATGTCTGAACTCACCATTCTAGACTCAGTTTATGAAAAACGGAGAAAAAAAATCTCAACTCTGGGCCATGATTCATGCAACATTAGATAGCATTAAGATTGACTAAAAGGCAAGCCCAGGACTTCCTCATCTTTTTAAGATTAATCCCTTCCCCAATACTAAGTTCTGCAGGAAGAAATCCCAAATTTAAAAAACACAGGGGAAATTAAAGCCAACTTATTTTCTATAAAGACTTATAGAAGTAATGGCAAATGTATGTTTGATAGAATCTTCTTTTTCTGAGAACCATGTATATTTTTACAAAATTAATCTCAATTTACTTTGCAGAACCTGAATCACTTCATCTTGTTTTTTAGAGAAACCTGAAAATCAGCTTTCTCAGATGCCAAGCCCGTTAGGCCTGCAGAGAAATACAAATACCAGTTATACAAATGTATAGTTTGGGGAAAGAGGTAGCACTATTATAATCGAAATTTACAGTCATGGTTTTACTTGAAAGATATTCACAACTGAAACTGAGAATGGCCCTGAGGAACAACCACTTTATTCAACATCTATGATTATTACCACATCTGTTGTGACATATGAATGTCCTTTATTTGTAATTGTTCTATAGTGAACTGGGGCTCTAAATCCATGATTGTGGTTTCTATTTGAGAAGACAAGAAAGTCATCACTATGCTGATATTTTCCATAACAATAATGTTACAAAGCATTATTTGTCTTGACATTAAGCATTTCTTGGCTTTGAAATTTTCAATTATATGTTGTTTGAAGTTTTCTTGTACTTGTAATTTTTGATGTAGAATAAAAGATTATTAATGTCCCAGTGTGACTAAAACATATTACGGATTTCACAGATTTTGGCAGTGTAAAATTTAGGTAGTTATCTGTTATTTAGTGCAATGACTATATTTTAAATTTTTTGGGAAAAAAAAACCCATATGCTGTGATACAGGCAGAATTTAGTTTTCTTATTAAAATCAGAGGGAATCAAACCTTGCAATATTTCTCTCTCCTATTATATTGATTTAAATTTTGTCTCAAAGGCATAAGAAAATTAATGTGAGAAGGAATATTAGCTGAGTACATTTCATTACACTTTCATTTACAACTTACTATTGTCAGATGCCCACAGGCATAGATGCCCACAAATTAAAGTTTATTATTCTATTATGTTGTGACATTTGTCAGTTTGCATTTAAGATAGTAATATGTCCAATTCAAGACTTAAAAACAAATAAGCTCTGGATTGCAGCCAAAATGAGTGAGAAATTGTTTTAGAAAAAAGAGCAACAGCATTTGCAATTTTCTGTATCTCTGAAAACATTTTGAAGAGAACATCAAGAATTTCAAACATTCATGAAATTTTTTTTCCCTCAAATTTTTATGGATGACACCTCATGAAAGTTCCAAAAAGGTGTAAATTACCTCCCTCTCACAGTGCTACCCCCCACAGTGGTCCCTCCTTGGTCGTTGGTCTAAAACCCACCACAGGTTTCATTTCCCAACACTTTTCCGCCTCTGCTGTAATCTGCTTCTTCACCATTGATATGACCCACCGTACATCACTACCTTACTCCCCTACTAAAGCCTCTCTTTATCTCCCCTTTTTAAGTGATACTATTTCTTCTTCTGTTCTGCAACCAAAGAGTTTCAGTGACAAAGTAATTGATAATAAGGTTTACAGAGATAGTGTCCTCACCTGAAGAAACACCACAGAAAGATACCAGTCATTAAATAAGCTTTAAAAAGAGTAAAAGCTTCTGGCATAGAGACTGACAAATGGAAAACTGTTATACTGCACAAATAAAGTAGCTGAGGAAAGCTCATATAGCAAAGGATCCAAAAAAGAGATATAAAGTTGAGAACCTCAGTGCCAACTCCTCAACAGCAAGGACAGATAAAGTTTTCCTTGAAAAGCTGATATTCATAGGGAAATACGCATCTTGCCTAGTTGCCTGCAGATGTAATCTTAGAATTCTCCTTTCCAAAACTGCATTTTAAAAACTTACTTCCCATGCACTTGTAAAGGAAAGGTGCTTTTCTCCATAGCCCACTGGTTTTTTGTTTGTTTGTTTGTTTTTTTTTAAGTGTCTTTTGATGGAAGAAATCTGCCACTAATCACTTTTGCATGCACCAACTAGCAAGGCCCTTCTCTGTTTTCCACACTATGAAGGACTTTCTCTTCACCACCTAAAAATATCTGATTTACAAGCCTGGTGAGACGTTCAGGTTGCACGGACTTTCTGGAACACCTGATAAATGTACAGTGGAGCAAATTCCAAAGTTAAGAGAATTACATGTCACATAACATTTGAAAAGCCTCTCTCTTCTGAAGCTTGGAGGGTGCTATGTTGCTTTGCAGATGAAATCTTTTAGTGAAATGTTATTTGGGTAGGGAGGTAGGGAGAGTTTTCTTCCCAATTTCTATTTTCTGTGTGTAAGGATTATTTTCTATGTTTCCCAGTAAGTTTGTTTACCCCAGGATATTAACGTTAATGGGTCAGATCTTCTTCCCTAAAAAGAAGGTATGAATGTGCATTAGGGTGTGTTTGCATTGGTAAATAAAAAGGCCAGACATCTGCTCCAAGGCCATGTGGCACTGATTGGCTTGTGTCTATGCTATTTTGGGCTAGTCCCATCTACAAGAGACACTTTTTGGAGAAAGGTAGCTGCAGTAGTTCAGAACAAAGCTAGTGAGTGATCTCACATTGAGGCGGCATGAACTGTCAGGGGTCTTCTGTTTGAGAGTCCTCCTAGGTTCTTTTCCTTTGTTCAGGCTGAAAAATATGAAGAGAGCAAGATAAAATTAATTGAGAGTCATTTTATAGTTATGTTTGTTTGCTTGTTTTTTTCTTTTTTAGAGAAAAATATAGCAACCTCCCTTAATAAAAATGAAAATTTTAAAACACCCATCAAGAAGAATATGGAATCACACATTGCTATGTTTAACAAGAATAAGTAAAAAAATTGTATTTGTAATAACAGTCCACAATTAGCATTAGATGTGGTTGAATTCCCTAGATGGGCTTGAATACCTAGATTCCCTAGGTCAATTCCCTAGATGGGGGTTGAACCCCATCCCCCCAACCCAACAAAAAACCCCACAATGTTTGTTGCATCTCTGAAATTGCAGTATTAGTATAAATTAATGAACACAGCAAATGTTAAGTGGAAGACTATGATTATTTTCCTCTGGTATTGCATGGACATACCTACTCTGTTGGCATTGCATGGTTTCATCATATGTTGTTATTTTCTGAAGTACTCTAGCAAAGCTTTAGAAAAAGTCTGTTAGCCAGGGACAATTTATTCACTGACATACATATTGTATTTCTGCCATTTCTGCGTTAGCCTTGCAGTAAGGGTAGAGGTATTTATGCCACAGTTTGTAAGTTTTTCTGGCAACTTTTCAAAGCTGCTTTATTGTTACTGAACACTGTGAAGCTCTTTGGCATCGTGTTCCTGTGTTCTAGCTTTACATTACTCAGGTTTTATTTGCTGATATGCTTGCACAATCAAGCTATACTCTTGCTACACGTTCACCTCTGGTACTTTTGAATAATGGTATATATAGTACTAGGAGATTAAAGAATTAATATGAGTAAAATGGAAGAAGCATACCCATCTCCTCCACAGTCCTCAGTTTATTTATTTAATCATTGCCCACATAAAGCCGTCTCACATTGCTGGAAATTAAAAAGCACAAAGTCTTAATGGAATTCCAGAAATCATTAAGAAATACTCAAATTTCTCCTTGTAACAAGTCTTGTTATTCAAATATCAGCAATTACATTGTTTTAGAAAATAAAAATCTAATGATAGACAGCAAAAGTTTAAGGCCATAGAAGTCACACCAATAAAGTGGCACAATATAAAAGAAACAATTTGCATAGAAGCATTGTGAAGTCTTACTGATGTTTCGAAATCATGTTCAGTTCTTCCTGACCTTTTAGACCATTTGTTGCTAACATTTGGACCTTCAAGTAAGTTTTCCAGTTGTGGTGAAGAAGGAGAGTGAGGAATCAGTTCATTGTAGTGGCAGCTGGAGGATTCCTTCTGGGCTCTAAGAGTTTGTAAGGTGTAACTTCCTCCGAAATTCCTCCTCTATTTAGCTATTGGTTTAGCCTAATTAACAGCAGTCACTACTTCAGTCTGAGATTCCTGCATGTCCATAGGGAAATGTAATAACAAGGATTTCCTTAATGAGATGACGTGTGTACTGGAAGAGATGGTCATTAAAAAGTTAAGAGATGGTTATTGGCTGTGAAACAGTAGATAAATTATCTATACAAACAGGTAAAATGAGGATTCTCAGGGACAGCAAAGGAAAGGAAGAAGGACTAGGGTAATTGCACAGTACCAACACTATCTTGTTTTCATTGCTGGTCCAGCTAGGGAACAGCTGCAATAGACGTGTGAGACTGGCCAACTTGCTTGTCAGTAGCCTATCTATTCCAATAATTTCTGTCTATTGCTTTCTTGCAATAACCACATATCAAGCCAAAATACTTGAGTCGTTACAGTATTTCATTGACTAGTTCACCTGAAATATACCAGCAGCACCATGGTAATTTCCATCCTCTATTCTATCTGTCACACAGAACAAATCTATTTATGATTTGTTTTCAGAGCTTTTGTCTCCCTAAGACTGAATCTGTGTTTTACACTATAGCAAAGTTTTAAAACATCTTCCTCCACACCTTTTTTTTTTTTTTTTTAGGCTCCAGAGCTTAAATATGTAACGAAAAAAATTAAGAAATAAAAATTAGATCACTATCTGTTTAGGCAGTAAAATCAAGACAAGCAGGAATGTAATTTTAAATATTTTAAGAAATAAAAGCATTTTTGTCTGTATAAATGCAAAAAATTGTCACAGTTTTCTTCCCTCTCTGACAGTCAAACCCATTAGATTTTATCGCATAATGGTGGAGGATTAAAGTTCTGAATTTGAAAGGTTCTTTTCAAACCTTTCTGAAATGGAACATTACTTTTTAAACAACCTTTAAAAATCTTTACGTAAATATATTCACCATGACTTTCTACAACTCCAGAAATTTAGCACAAATAAAAAACTGGTCAGTGTTTTCAGAGACTTGTGCTGGTCTTCAGTAACCACCAGCACTGTAAAGGGTTCAATCTTATATGGAAGTTTAAGAAAATGCTGCCTAAACTGCACATTATTGAAAATGCTATATCCAGAATTTTAACTCACTCCAAGCAATTCAGCATGTCACTCCAGTCTTGAGGGAGAGTCACAGTGCAACTGCTTGTCAAATATCAGATTTACTTTGAAATTGCTTTAATGACATCTAAGACAACATACAGTTTTGGATTTACAACCAGGGCACAGGGGTGGTAGTGGGAGCGGGAGGGGAGTAAAACAGATGCTGTAACAGAAATAGACTAGTATATATTCTTAATAGCATATATATAGCATGTATATATATGTATATGTACATATATGTGAACAAGTATACATACATACATATATATACATAAAGTCATGTATATTAAGCACACTATACATGTTGCTGTTTCTTCTATTTCTTCATGGTTTTATAATGTCAGTTCTTTCTTACAGTTATTACTTGTTCTTTTTCACTGTTCCTCTTTCAAATGACTACAGTATTATCATACACCTTTTGTACATCGTTATCCTTGTTTTTCTTGATGTGCAGACATTGGTCCTCTTTCAAATGAAGGTAGTATTATCTTACTTGCTCAAATACCTTGTATTTAAATATATTAATTCCTGAGACTCATACCACTGTCTCAGATTATTTCAATTTAGTCATAGCATTGAAATACGTAATTTTGCCTTTATAATGTAAGAGGGGTGTTCTGAGACCATTTTCTATCTTAGAAACCTGGTCCATGATTTTTTTGGTCTAACTAATGGTATGAACACACTGTCTGAATCAAGATTGAAAAGTCACTGAACTGAGATTGTATAATGCATTACATGTAATATATTTTGCACACATTTAGCTAAAGCCTAGCCATAAACTGCCATGCAGTTGTGGTTGTTTATTTGTCTATTTGTATAATTTTATCCTTGACCTTAAGTCATTGATGACTTTGTTAGTTTGCTGCCAGGTGTCCTAGCAATGGCATATAAATGACCACAGAGCAAATGACATACTGTAGACTCATTCGTTAATCTCTCAGTAACTTTTGTTGAACAGTCCCGCCACTCTTGACCCCCATTTTACTATATGCAGTAAATGCTAATATGCAATTGAATAGAAGAGTCAGAGAGCAATCAGATGCACTATGAATGCAACAGTGACTTGAAAAAACAAATGTTAATGATGGGCAGAAAAGAAAGCTGATTAAAATAATTTCTGTTGAACTCTCACCTTCCCACTTCCATTGCACTTTTTCTGCTCATTTATTATACATATGTACATACATATAGTATAAATACATATAAAATTGATGTCTACACGAGTCAAAAAGAGAGTGGCAGGATGACAGGAAAGGGTAACTGCACCAGAACTGTGGTCAGTTCCATGGAATGAAGAAGATAAAGGAGGAAGAGATCAAACAAGTTTATATTAAGTATGGGATTTTCTTTTTTTTTGTATTTACATTATTGAAAATGCTATGTCCAGTATTTTAATTTACTCCAAGCAGCTCAGTATATCACTCCATTCTTGACTTCATATGGGTTCAGAAATTCTTTCAATAGCATTAACACCAAGATGCTGTCTACATTAAGGAATAAAACCTTCTGCCATGTCTATTGCAGTTTCAGTTGATGGATCACAGTGCCATTTGGAGTGAAGAATGTAGGTTTAACTAAACATCAGAAATAACTTGTGCTGTAATTAAGCTTATACTTTCACTGATGTTTATATAATCAGGTGATATATAAAGTGGTTTTCTTTGTGTTTTGCATTTTATAATATCTGAACTGAACAAATCAAAGCAAATTAAAAATACTGCAGAAATCATAGACCTGTTAAATACAAAAATCTGGACAATGACATTTGAAAAACTCCCTGAGAACTCCATGTCCATCTGCATTTGCTTTTCAATCTTCTTTTCTATATAAATGACCTGGCTTATATGTCCTACAAAGTGGGAACAATTCCACTGGGGAAAAAAAAAAGTAGTAAGTTTAGATGAGGTCTTTAAAAATACCATCGTCCTGCACCAACTCTAACTTATTTTGACGTTTGAACCATATAGAAACCATGAAATGAATGGGTTTTTTCCCAGTCCTGACATGTAAGGACATGAAATAATTTTATTTAAATCTATTTTAAAATTTCAAGATTAAAAAGATTTTTGTTTGTTTAAAAATTTCATTGAATATCTGTATTGCACTTTGTTAAGGTAACAAAGATTAAATTATACTGGGAAAGCCAGGAGGTTCTCTGACAGGTGTAACATTTCCTTCCATTTGAGACTCATTAATCCCTTGACTTCTTTACTTTGTGAGGAAAAGAACACTACTTTTTTTTTTCTTTTTTTAGACTCTGCAACACAGAAAACCTGCCCTTATCATTCTCTCTTACTTTTCTTTCTTAGATACCTTTCTCTACATTTAGCTGGTTTCCACAGCTTCCCTTAAGCTTGTTCATGAATAAGCTATGGGCCAATTTTTTTCTTAATTTCCACCTTTTTGTTTTTAATCAGCTGCTTTATCACAGTTGAGGGATGCATTTAGACCATACATTACCATATTTCAAACTGTTCCAGTGTGAAGTGTATATATTTGATCACTGTCTCAATTCAACCTTAATTTTAAAATTAACACAATTTATATCAATTCTAATGAGATTATAACACTATTTAAATACAGTTTTCTACCAGCTGAAATCTAAGTATTCATCCTAACATTGTCTCCAGTGATGTATAGGTTGTTTCTGTTAAGAACAGGAAAACCTAGATAGATAAGCAAAATAACTTCGTTAAAGCCAGTGTCTGAGTCAAGGTTAGAATAAGCATTACAGTTACCATGCATTTTTTAGATTGTGTTAATCATAAGGACTTATGTTTAGGTTGCTTTTGTATGGCACTGTCCTAACCTGTGGTATTTTATTTTAAATTTACATTAGTAAAGATATCTTCAAGTGAGTTCATATTAATGCATAATATGAGCTGTCAAAAAACTAAACTATTTTCTTGGAAGCACTGAACAGCTTTTCTGACAAGTAAAGTAAACTTTTTGTGGTATTAGTGAGGAAATATCTTAGTGACATGGCAGATAATGTGGTTTAAAGTCTCATCTATTAATGATTTGGTACAGATTCTTCATTTATGATATCTTTTCTGACTGGCATTTGGTGAAAATTATTGAGTCATACACAAATATGGTACTAGCTATTCCTTTTGTGTATAGTTTTCTTTTAGCCGATACAGTCTTCCTTTTTCTTTATTCAAGAAATATTTAGAGTTCTTTAATGTTTACAAGTGGCTGGAAATAATATTTTGATGATGATGATCTCTAACACCGGTTTTGTATTTCTGTAGCAAGTACATGTCATGTTTTGATCAGATTCTCCTAGGCTATGCTTCTGATTCTCAAGTGTTTCAAAATCTAACCATGTTACTCAGTCCTAAGATTAAATTCCATCTCCAAGCTCAAAAGTCAAACCAAGTTAACCATCAGAAGTAATTGAAATAGGTTAGGTATAGCTTATCTTGCCTTAGGGAGACAGAAACCTTTCAGTGTCCCTCCAAGCCCTGTATTATTTATTCTCTGAAAATTAATTTTATTGCACTTCCCTTATTGTGCCTATCTCAAAATAAATAACTATACATAAGCATTTGACATGTTGTGAACATCTGATGTTTCAAACATTTCTATTTTCTGTATTTCAGAATGCAAGTGACAGTCACATGATAAAAGGCAATTCATGGTTTCTGTGTTGTTGTTTTTTTTCCCAGTGATTAGTACTACCCAGATCAGTACTACCAAGTGATTACAAAAGCAATAAGATAATGAAACTGTTCCACTGATGTAACAGCTCAGATCCTAAATAATATAAAAAGTAGTCCAGCTTACTGTGTAGCCTTCACTGAGTGTTTCAGCACCCCTGATTTTTTTCTTAAATTGACACAGTTTCTATATGCTTTCTTCTGGTTCTCTGTCCTTCACTTCTATAAGCTTTACATAACTGACATTTTCTGCATCCAAAGTAATCTTGATTCTCGAAAATTTACTACAACTGTAAATAATCTGTGCAGTATATCGCTCTGATGCTTATTATGGATGTGTTCACTGTCAAAACAGAATCAAGTCAACAACTACTACCACTCTTCTTAACTACTATGTAAAATCATAAACAGACACATGTTGCAGAAGGTCTGACTGTGTAATACGTAACTTCATTTGAATAGTGCTGACAAAGAAAGATATTGATTAAAAAAAACATTAGTTAAAAATAGTTCAAGAACATACATGATGTTAAGATCATTATTCTGTATCTAAAATACTTTTTGATTAGCATAAAATCAATTAGAAAATTGTGATAGTGAACTATGCTTTGTATAAACTTTTAATTAAGTTGTGTAAAACAGAAAGCCATGAATAATGTTGCTGGAGAATTGTTGGCATTTTAACTAATATTACCCTAAAACATTTGCAATTCAAAAGGGGAAAAGTGCCTAGATCTGGGATTCCACTTATTCTATAAAATAATACCTATTCTTGGAGAAGAAGGAAGCAGGAAAGAGAGAAATTTCCCCAATTTTATTTACTATGACATGAAATTATAAATAGATACAGAGGATAGCTATAAAGAAATTACATATGTATTCAAATCTGATTGATAGAATTATAAGGCTCTGTGTGCTATCAGGATGCCACAAGAATTTTGGATTTTGTACATAATGTCATTATCTACAGAATCTTGTATTATTCTGTGTGGGATAAGAAACAAGCAATAAAATAATCTAAAATTCCTTTGTTGTGTATACTTTTTATGTGTTTTAAAAAAACTTTTAAAGGAAAAACTTTGGGAAGGTTTAGGACAATAGAAAAAATACATGAACAGACATAAATAATATGATCTAAAATTCCATTAAAAATTACTACATCTGAACAAAATTAGCCTTCTGATGTGAAGTCCATTCTAATCTAATCCTTTTGCCCAAAGAAAAGTGTCAGTTTCAAACTGTTACCTTAATACACTAAAGCCTATTAACGTCCAATACTGATAATGATTGTGGGTTTGATTTTACACCTAAACGTTAGATTCTGGAGTGCTACCAGAATTTGGAGGATCAAAAACAAGCTTATCCTCTCTTAGCTTTAAGATTACCACACAAACTGCCAAAGGACTGCCTCGTATGAAAAACATGGCTCTAGGCAATAAAAATTGATTATACGCTGTTCATGCTATTCTTTTTCATCTGTTATGTAAAACTATTTTACCCAGACATGCTAGGATGTGTTTACATGAAGTTGAACAAATTTGAGAAACTATGACTTTATTCACGCAATAAAGCCCCAAACCAGAGCTATGTTGAGTGGTATCACCTAACCAGTGGTGTTCATCTTGCAGATAATGAACTAGAAACAGCTCTATTACATAATTAATTTGGAATTCATCTTGTTGAACTTTAAATGCATGCATAATCATTCAGGTGTTCAGGAAGTTGTCTCACCACTTCCAGCAAGCTATGTCATGAAGACAGCAAATGTGGAAGTGAATGAGAAGACCTACCATGGAAATCGGCATTATATAGTTGTCAAATTTTATAGTACATACTTATTTTTGTTGAAGTATGACATAATTTTAGCTGAAGATTCACCTGTATTTTTAATCTTCCAAGCATGCACAGTCTTTTAGTTTCCTAGTGTATCATCAGCTGAGTCCTTCTTAAGCATCATACTGGCAAGATAGCAAAGTAAACTGGGAAAAGCACAAAAATCATGATTATGTGTAGAGTCATTTTGGATTCAGGACATTGTTTTCGTAATAGGGGCACTACCAGCCTGCTCTGCAAAGGGCAATCTTTGAAATGTGTATACAAGCCAGTTCAAACAGTGCATGCAAGCCATTTCCCTAGGGTTAAGGATTGATTCCTATTCCTCTTTCACTAGCAGTTAGAGCCAATATGAGAGGACAATATTAAAACTTATTTTCATTTTAGGCCTATTTGATTTCTGTAGTTTGGCATAAAGTGTTTGCAAGAAAAATTATAGATTAGACAGTAAATTCAGAGCAAATAACTTTTATCTAGAAAGAAATGTTAAGGAAATATACTTAAAGTTGATGGCAGTGCTTCATCTTTAACACAGTTGTTGATAAAGTATGTAACAAAATTAACCTTTTCCTTTTTTTTCCCCCTAAGATTTGGGTATTATTCTGAAAATAATAATAATAATAATAATAATAATAATAATAATAATAATAATAATAATAATAATTGTATATTGCCATATGTATAGAACACCAGTTAAGAAATTCTGTGATTTTAAGATTTAGGTTAGAGACAAAGGAGAAAGGTAGGTTATCCTGAGGGCACTGATAAACCTAAACGTCCCTGATCAGCCTCACGTGGGGCCTCCACCTACACACCCAACCTGTGGGCCCAGGAGCCCCATTTCAGCCTCGGTCTTCAGTTGTTATCTGATCTGTGTTGTAGTCCTGGTGGTCTCCAGCTCAGGTGCAGGAGTACTTGATCCCATTGATCCTGACCTGTGGACTGTTTTCCTGGCTTGACCTCAACCCAGCCTCATCAATGTAGTCCTGCCTGAACACCCCAGGGCTGTGTCTGATCCTGGTTCCCCTCACCAGGCTTGATCCTATGTACTCTAAGCCTGAACATGGCTACAAACCTGTCTTTTTTAAGTGTATGACACAAAGGGTTTAAATCTAAACTGATTTTCATTGGACTGATTTTGTTTCCCTTTCTACTTTCTTGATCAATTACTTGCATAGTAATTTTATGCAGGAACTCTTTGACTGGAAGCAGTTTGGAGATATTTAAGCAACTGACTACCAGTAACCATCAAAACAGGAAAGCCTGGAAAATTTAATGGGAGGTTATGAAGTGTGTAGCATGACAAGGGTGGTGAAGCATGTTCAGGCTAAGTAAAACTGGCAGCGTAAATAGCTTTTAAATGGATGTATAACCTTTTTAAAGGTTAGATGTTCATTCTTCCTCTCACTTTTCTCTGACTGAAACAAATGCCTCCATAATTCCAATGAGATCTGAGATACTGTGGGAAATTCACTGAAGACATAAAAGGAGTGCATTCCTGAGCACCAGAAAAAGACTTTAGACATCTAAAGTTTTGTTCAGATGTCTGAGACATTCATTGATTCTCCTTCTCATCCCATTCGTTCCTTCTTTCATATAAGTACATCCTCACACTGTGTATATTCTTTGAACTTTATTATTTTCAATGTTACTCTGACCTCTGTAGCTCTCATAATATCAAATGCTCCAAAAACTTCAACTTACCTTCACATCTAAGCAATAAGGTAAAATATTGCCTTGTTTTACAAACATTGTTTAAACTATGAACTTAAAAAGTAATCTTCTGTCTGTATTTATAGACATGGAGTTAGGTATCATTTTTCAAATCATTGTCTATATACACCTGCTGTGTTCCTAATGCATGATGTGGATGAGATCTGGGGGTGAGATCTGAATATGGACCATATCATCATCCTCTCCATCATTCTCTTTCCATCTCCTCAGCTTTTTCTTCTCTTCCTGCTAAGTTCTGGTTTCCTTCATAAAAAACTTAACATCTTGTCAAGAATCACAGAATCACAGAATCGTATATGTTGGAAAAGACCTTTAAGATCATCGACTCCAACCGTAAAACTAACACTACCAAATCCACCACTACACCATGTCCATAAGCACCTCATCCAAACATCTTTTAAATACCTCCAGGGATGGAGACTCAACCACTTCCCTGGGAAGCTTCTTCCAATGCTTGATAACCCTTTCAGTGAAGTGAAATGTCCTCATATCCAGTCTAAACCTCACCTGCCACAACTTGAGGCCATTTCCTCTTGTCCTATCACTTGTTACCTGGGAGAAGAGACCGACCCCCACCTCTCTACAACCTCCTTTCAGGTAGTTGTAGAGAGTGATAAGGTCTCCCCTCAGCCTCCTTTTCTCCAGGCTAAACAACCCCAGCTCCCTCAGCTGCTCCTCATAAGACTTCTGCTCTAGACCCTTCACCAGCTTTGTTGCCCTTCTCTGGACTCACTCCAGCACCTCAATGTCCCTCTTGTAGTGGGGGGCCCAAAACTGAACACAGGATTCGAGGTGCGGTCTCACCAGTGCTGAGTACAGGGGCACGATCACTTCCCTACTCCTGCTGGCCACACTATTTCTGATACAAGCCAGGATGCCATTGGCTTTCTTGGCCACCTGGGCACACTGCTGGCTCATATTCAGGTGGCTGTCAACCAACACCCCCAGGACCTTTTCTGCCTGGCAGCTTTCCAGCCACTCTTCCCCAAGCCTGTAGCGTTGCATGGGGTTGCTGTGGCCCAAGTGCAGGACCTTGCACTTAGCCTTGTTGAACCTCATACAATTGGCCCCAGCCCATCGATCCAGCCTGTCCAGGTCTCTCTGCAGAGCCTTCCTCCCCTCAAGCAGATCAACACTCCCGCACAACTTGGTGTCATCTGCAAACTTACTGAGGGTGTACTCAATCCCCTCATCCGGATCACTGATAAAGATGTTAAACAGAACTGGCCCCAACACAGAGCCCTGGGGAACATCACTTGTGACCGGCCGCCAACTGGAGTAAACTCCATTCACCACCACTCTTTGGGCCCGGCTGTCCAGCCAGTTCTTTACCCAGTGAAGAGTCCACCCGTCCAAGCCATGAGCAGCCAGTTTCTCCAGGAGAATGCTGTGAACCATGAACTATGAATGATGTGAACCAAGAACTATGCAGCAGTACAAAAGGTCACTTAGGGGTGTCACATATGACATATATGAATATGTCATATAAGATCATGGTCTGATATCTAGGCATGTCCTTTGTGTAAGGACCATGAGGACTCCAGTAGGCCTTACTGGTCTTTAACAGCCTCACCTGGAACCCCATTGCACTCCTTTACGAGGATCTCAGGAGCCCCATTTCATCTCAGCCCTGGGCACCCAGCCCCAGCCCCATTGACACCATGGGTGTGTGGGTTCCCAGCCCCATTTCTGGACTTTAGCCCAACACTTTGGGTAGCTTGTCCCCTGGACAGGCCCCCTGGACCCATAGTGTAGTTAGTCTCTAGCCCTGTCTCCTGCTGCTCCTCACAGGATCCACCAGGAGCCCCTGGTCCTGGCTCACCATTTGGAATGTTGGGAGCTGCTCATGGACACTATTACTGGCCCCCAGCTCTGCCCAATACCCTCAGGACCTGTGGGATGGTGCCTGTTGGGGAGGGCATGGCTCACCCTGGGATCCACGTGGTGCCTGGCTCCTCACCGCAAGGGAGCAGCAAGCCCTTTCTTCTCCCTGACACTTTGATGTCAATGCATAAGTTTTCAGCACCCTTTTCTTGCTTTTGATTGAACAGCAATTGTATGGTTGCAATAGAACACACACAAAAGAAAAGTAGACTTTAGACCTTTGAATTAATTAGGAGTTTTTTAGTATTTTCATTAGGGAAGAGTAGTAAAATGATGTTGCATTTCAAAAGAGGTGAATGAAGGTCCAAGTCTCTTGATCAAGACTACTTGTCTTTGAAATCTAATGTGAAAATTTCAAAGTCCCCAAATCCAAACCACTGTTTTATTATTGATTTTGATAGTTCTTCCAAAAGTCCACAGTTCCAAAAGGAACTTAGCAGAGTGCTAGGGATTCGGATTCTAGGCTCTGATTGCAGTGTCCCTTCATGTCAGTTGAATCAATAATTAAGAAGCTTTAGATAGAGACTTAGAATCATAAGATTATAGGATAATTCAGGTAGGAAGGTATCTAAGGAGGTCTCTAGCTCATCATCCTGCTCTAAAGAAGGTCAGCTCTGAGGTCAGACAAGGTGGCTCAGAGCTTGATTGCTCTAGTTGTGACTTGAAAACTTTCAAGGACAGACACTGCACATCCTTTCTAAGGCACTTGCTCCATTGTTCAACTGTCCTCATGGTGAAGAAGGTACTCTTTACATCTAGCCTGAAGCTCACTTCTTTTAATTTATGCCTGTTTTCTCTCATCCTCCTACCATATGCCATTGAGAGGAGCCTGGATCTGTTTCCTTGATGATCTCTCCATAGATACTGGAAACTACAGTTAGGTCCCTCCTCAGCTGTCCTTTCTCCAGGTTAAACAAGCTCTGGTCTCTCAGCCTCTGCATACAGAGCAACTGCTCCAACCTTGACTGTCTTGGCCCTCCACTGACCTTGCTTCAGTTTATAAGTCTTTCCTGTGTTGGAGGTCCCAAAACCGCATACAGTTACCTAGATGTGGTCTAATGAGTGCTGAGTGAGAGAAGCAATCATTTTCCTCAGCCAGCTGCCTATGGTCTGATTCATACAGCCCCAGATGCCTTTGGACTATCTGCTGCCAGGGCCACCAGAGGCTTTTTCCCCTGAGCTGCTCCGTAGCCTGTCAGTCCCCAGCCTGTAATGTTGCTAGTGGTTTTCCTTCCATGGAGCGGATCTTTGCATTTGTCCTTGTTGGATTTCATGAGGTTCCTGTTAGCCAATTCCTCCAGCCCATCTAGCTTCCTCTAGAGGAGGTAGCACTACCCTCCAGTGTCTCAAATGGTCCTTCAGTTTGGTTTCATCTGCAAAACTGATGAGCATGCATTGTAACACCTCCTCCAGGTCATTGATAAAGGTGTTAAACCGGACGGATCCCAGTACAGACCTCTGTGGTACACCTCTGTTACTGGCCTCCACTACCACTACACTCTAAGCCCAATCCACTAATCAGTTTTTCACACATCTGCTTGTCTCCCCATCCAGACCATAAAATACCAACACGGATACAAGAATATTGTGATAGGCAGTGCTGAAAACCTTGCTAAAGCTGAGGTAAATGGCATCCACTACTCTCCACTTGCCCTTAAATCTATTTTATCACAGAAATCATCAGATTAATCAGGCATGATTTACCCTTGTTAAATCCATGCTGGCTATTCCTAATCATGCTTTTCTCCTTCATATGCCCAGAAATGTGTTCTAAGAGGAGTCTTTCCATTATTTTCCTCACAGACCAAAGTGAAGCTGACTGACCTATCGTTTTCTGGATTGTTCTTTTGTCCTTTCACCTTTGAAGATGGTAAAACAGTTGCCCTCCTACAATTATTAGGGACCTCCCCAGCCTCCATTACCTATCAAAGATGATATAGACAAGAGCTTCACAAGAACATTTTCCACCTCTCTCACTACGAGATGCAACCTGTCGGGTGCTATGGGTTTTTAAGAGTAAAGGTCACTCAAATAATCCTTGACTTGATTGTCATCCACTGCTGATGTTTTTTCTCTACCTTAAATCCTTTCATTAATCACAAAAGCCTGGGAGACCTTGTTGGTGAAGACAGAGGAGAAAATGTCACATATACTGAGACCTGCAAATCCTTTTTCTCTTTCATCTCCTATATTTAAGCAAGCAAATTTATTAACTAAATTGTTTTACGTTATTTTTCATGATTCGTTTTTCAGTGAATAGTTTTCAGAATTTAAGTTTGACTTGGAAAACTCTTTTTTTTCCCCTCTTCTCTTTTGATTTGAGTACACATCTTACAAGTTCATTTACAGAGAGCTTAGATGCTTAGATGCAAAACAAATTCACCTCACCCTCTCGCAATGGAACAGAGACTGCGAAATATTACCCATATTTTCCCTTCAGTTTGGTCTGTATGTTTTGTTCATTATCATAATTCACATTTGTTTGCTATACCTGAAAATATTTTACAAATGCTTAACAGTAGCTTTCTTCTCCATTATATTGGCTACATATATAATCTTATATATATAGTATATACTATATATATTATTTTTATGTATATATTATTATAGCCCTGCTGGGAGACTTCAGCCACCCCGATATCTGCTCAAAAAGTAGCATGGTGAGCTGTAGGCAATCCAGGAGATTCCTGGAATGCATTGAGGATAACTTCTTAGGTCAGGTAATAGATGCGATACTGGACCTGATGGTCACCAATGCAAGTGAGCTACTCGGTGACATCAAGATTGGAGGCAGCCTGGGCTGCAGCATGGGCACCATCATGCACTGGTGGAGTTCGCAGTCCTGAGGGATATGGGTCAGGCAAAGAGTAAAGTCAGGACCCTGAATTTTAGGAAAGCAAACTTCCAGCTCTTCAAGGAGTTAGTCAATAGGACCCCCTCGGAAACTGTCCTCAGGGACAAGGGAGCAGAACAGATCTGTCAGATCTTTAAGGACACTTTCTATAGAGTGCAAGATCTCTCGATCCTCAAGTGTAAGAAATCAGGAAAGGAAGGCAAGAGACGGGCATGCATGAGTCGAGACCTGCTGGTCAAACTAAAGGGCAAGAATGAAATGCACAGGCAGTGGAAGCAGGGACAGGTATTCTGGGAAGAGTATAGGGACACTGCCTGCTTGTGTAGGGATGGGGTCAGAAAGGCCAAGGCTCAACTGGAGCTGAACCTGGCAAGGGATGCAAAGAATAATAAGAAGGGCTTCTACAGGTATGTCAGCCAGGAAAGGAAGGTCAAAGAAAGTGTACCCTCCTTGATGAGCAAGACTGGCAAACTATTAACAACAGACGAGGAGAAGGCTGAGGTACTGAACAACTTCTTTGCCTCAGTCTTCACTGGCATCCTCTCTGCCCACACCTTTTGAGTGCATGGATTGCAAGGCAGGGACTGGCGGAGCCAAGTCCCTCCCACTGTAAGAGAAGATCAGGTTTGTGACCACCTGAGGAACCTGAACATACATAAGTCTATGGGACCTGAGGAGATGCATCCCAGAGTCCTGAGGGAATTTGCTGATGTAGCTGCCAAGCCACTCTCCATGATATTTGAAAAGTCATGGCAGTCAGGTGAAGTCCCTGGTGACTGGAAGAAGGGAAACATTGCACCCATCTTTAAAAAGGGTGGAAAGAAGGACCCTGGGAACTACTGATCTGTCAGCTTCACCTCTGTGCCTGGGAATATCATGGAACAGATCCTCCTAGAAGCTATGCTAAGGCATGTGGAGGACAGGGAGGTGATTTGAGACAACCAGCGTGGCTTCACCAAGAGCAAGTCTTGCCTGACCAACTTAGTGGCCTTCTATCATGGAGTGACTACATCAGTGGACAAGGGAAGAGCTACGGATGTCATCTATCTGGACTTCTGTAAGGCCTTTGACACGGTCCCACACAACATCCTTCTCGCTAAATTGGAAAGAGATGGACTTGATGGGGGGACTGTTTGGTGGATGAGGAATTGGTTGGATGGTCACATCCAGAGGGTAGCAGTCAACGGCTCAGTGTCCAGATAGAGATCACTGACGAGTGGTGTCCCTCGGGTCCGTACTGGGACCAGTGCTGTTCAATATTTTCATCAATGACATAGACAGTGGGATTGAGTGCACCTTCAACAAGTTTGCAGATGACACCAAGCTGAGTGGTATGACTGACAAGCCTGAGGGATGGGAGGCCATCCAGAGGGACCTGGACAAGCTCGAGAAGTGGGCCTGTGTGAATCTCATGAGATTCGACAAGGTCAAGTGCAAGCTCCTGCACCTGGGTCGGGGCAACCCCTGGTATCAGTACAGGCTGGAGGATGAAGGGATTGAGAGCAGCCCTTGCAGAGAAGGACTTGGGGGTACTGGTGCATGAAAAGCTGGACATGCCAGCAATGTGCGCTTGCAGCTCAGAAGGCCAACCATATCCTGGGCTGCATCAGAAGAAGCATGGCCAGCAGGTCGAGGGATGTGATTCTGCCCCTCTGCTCTGCTGAGACCCCACCTGGAGTACTGCATCCAGCTCAGTTGAGGAAAGACATGGAGCTATTGGAGCAGGTCCAGAGGAGGGCCACGAAAATGATCTGAGGGCTGGAACACCTCTTCTATGAGGAAAGGCTGAGAGAATTGGGGTTGTTCAGCCTGGAGAAGAGAGGGCTTCGAGGAGACATTATAGCAGCCTTTCAGTACTTAAATGGGGCTTCTAAGAAAGATGGGGACAGACTTTTTAGCAGGGTCTGTAGCAATAGTACAAGGGGTAATGATTTTAAACTAAAAGGGGGTAGATTTAGACTATATATAAGGAAAAAAATTTTTACAATAAGGGTGGTGAAGCACTGGAACAGGTTGTCCAGAGAGGCTGTAGATATCACATCCCTGGAAACATTCAAGGTCAGGTTGGAGAGGGCTCTGAGCAACCTGATCTAGTTGAAGATGTCCTTGCTCACTGCAGGAGTGTTGGAGTAGATGACCTTTAAAGGTCCCCTCCAATCGAAATTATTCTATGACTATGATTCTATATTGGCTACATATATAATATATTATTTATATTCTCTAGTTCTTTATATGCTCTAATTATGCTGGTATTACACTACCCTATAGCATAAAAATTTGCTGGGAAGGAGAATAGTCTTCAGTTTGTATAACAAAAAAGAATGCAAGGGGGATTTTATTGTTAGTTTAGATTTCTGACCAAGGAGACCATTTGCAAAAACCTATGGATGTGTACCATGAAAAAGTAAAACATCTTAAGGATGTGATTATGTCATTACAAAATTAGATTTGATCAAATAAGAACCTTAAAGCTAGCAATCTGGAGAAATGGAGGAACAGTCTCATCACATGATCATTTCCAAATGTGACATGACAGTATTTAAATTTCCATGACTGAAAGGAGTATAAAATCATTATATGAATGCACCATGTGGTATTGTGTGTTAACAGATGCTATAAATGTCCTAAAGGAAACACTTTATTCTCAGGGAGGTACTGAAGACGTAATAGAAAACTTGTTCCATTACTATTCTTTCTCAATCTTGAAGGAAACCTAGGTGACTATCTTCCTTTTATGAAATTGTATTATGCCTAGCAAAAATAATATCTTAACAATTATTCTGTTTTATCTACGTTAAGAAAGAATACGATTGCAGATTTTTTCACTCAACACTTTTCTTTATACAAAATAATGTAGATGATTGTCCTGGTTTCGGCTGGGATAGAGTTAATTTTCTTCCTAGTAGCTGGAATAGTGCTGTGTGTTGGATTTAGTATGAGAATAATATTGATAACACACTGGTTTTTTAGTTGTTGCTACGTAGTGCTTACACTAGCCAAGGACTTTTCAGTTTCTCATGCCCTGCCAGCGAGAAGCTGGGAGCAGGCACAGCCAGGACAGCTGACCCAAACTGTCAGCTGGGATATTCCATCAAAAAAGGGATATTCCATACCATATGATGTCATGCTCAGTATATAAACTGGGGGGAGTTGGCCAGGGGGAGGCAACCACTGCTTGGGAACTGGCTGGACATCAGTCAGTGGGTGGTGAGTAATTGCATTGTGCATCACTTATTTTGTATATTCTTTTATCATTACAATGATCTTCCCTTCCTTTTCTGTCCCATTTAACTGTCTTTATCTTAACCTATGACTTTTACTTTTTTTTCCGATTCTCTTCTCCATCCCGCTGTGGAGGTAGTGAGCGAACAGCTGTGTGGTATTTAGCTGCCTGATGGGTTAAACCACAATAGTCTTTTCTGTACCCTTTGTGTGGGGCACAAAGGGTTGAGGTAACGACAGATCTGACCAGAGTGCATTAGAACAATTTTGTTTAAGCATTCATTATATTAGTTTAGTAGTCGCTGGTCACAATGTTGATTTATTTGCTCTCAAAGTTGTTGTATTTGTTCTCAGAGTTGTGTTATGTAACACTTTACTTGCTCTATATACTGTTTATCCATATTGATGTGCTGTTTATGACCTCTGGGAGTTGGATTACGGTTATTGCTTTGCTGTACTGTGTAACACTGTATTATGGTATAATAAAATTATTGGTCATGACACCAATCTGGTATTTGTACTCAGCATTGCCGTCAACTCTACTCCAGGAGCCATCTATCGTAAACTATAAATAATTACACTGTTTACTTTTTCTCCTTGGAGAGCCAACCTATGCGGGAGACACCTTTCTCCATCTTCCCCTTCTCCTTCAGGCTAGTTACAACAGCTCTTGAGAATTTTGAATATTCTTGAGATATGCAAACCAACATGTTCCTATTACTATGTCTCCTGAATGTGGTTCAGGTCTTGTCTAGGGTTAAATAACTATTTAAGAATACCATCCAGAGATCTACCCCAGTGACAGGCACAGCGGTTACTCCAACACTCGTGACAGGCACTGCAGCTACTCAAACCCCGGCAAGAGGCACTGTGACTGAACCAGAGAACTAACCCATGCTGGTATCACTCACTCCTATACACAGGAAGAAATGCACAAGAAAATCAGCTTGTTTAGTAAGGGATGAAGATGAACGAGGGCCATAACGAGAACAGGAGGAGGAAGAGGCAGAACCCATAAATGAGATGGTAACCACGCAATCCCTATCCCTGAGCGAGATGCGAGATATGTGAAAAGATTTCAGCCATGGTCCAGGTGAACACATTGTCACCTGTCTGCTCCGATGCTGGGATAATGGGGTCAGGAGCCTGGAATTAGAGGGTAAGGAAGCCAAACATCTGGGATGCCTTTCTAGGGAAGGGGACATTGACAAAGCAATTGGAAAAGGGGCACAAGTCCTCATCCTTTGGAGAAGACTCCTGTCAGGCATGAAAGAAAGGTATCCCTTTAAGGAAGATGTTATATGTCACCCAGCCAAGCTGACCACCATGGAGAGAGATATCCAGTAGCCATGCTGGAGGTGATTTATGATAACCTGAACAATGAGCAGTTATTCAAAGATCCAGATGAAGTCAGGTGCACACAACCCATGTGGCAGAAGTTTATACGGAGAGCACCATGGTCACATGCAAACTCACTGGCAGTAATGACATGGACAGATGGAGAGGAACAAACGGTGGATGAATTGACTGTCCAACCATGGGGTAATACGAAGAAGGTTTCTCTTCCTTCCTACAGGTCTGCATCTCGGCTGTGGAAAAACTGACTGAAAAAATGTCCTAGGAGTTCCAGCAAGTCAAAGAGGATAAGTCCTACTCCCTACCTGTACAGACCAATATCTAAGCCATTAGGAGTAAACGTTCTGCTCAAGAGAGAGGAAATAGTGGACACACACCATGGTGCACCCTGTGGTTCTACCCGCATGACCATGGAGAGGACCTGAGGAAGTGGGATGGAAAAATCTATCTATCTCAACTCTGGAGGCACAACTACGTGAGTTGCAAGGAAAAACAATCACACAAGGGGGTTCTTCCAGGAAAATCGCTGCTCTGGTTTCCAGTGGACAGTTCCCCAGACACAGTAAAAGGGCTGATCTTACTCCTGACTTTAATAAAAGGACTTTTGTTTCTTCTTTACAAGAAGTGGGTAATGAACAATGTGACCAGAACTAGAGGGGCCCTGCCTTCAGCCAGGTGGAGGAAAGGGAAAACCAAGTTTACTGGACTATGTGGATTTGATGGCCTGGCACATCAGACCCACAAGAGCATAAGACTCTAGTACACACTGGTGCACAGTGTGCCCTAATGCCATCAAGCTATAAAGGGGCAGAACCCATCTGTATTTCTGGAATGACAAGGGGATCCCAACAGCTAACTGTACTGGAGGCCAAAGTGAGCCTAACTGGGAAAGAATGGCAAAAGCACCCCATTGTGACTGGCCCAGAGGCTCCGCGCATCCTTGGCATAGACTACCTTAGGAGAGGGTATTTCAAGGACCCAGAAGGGTACCGGTGGGCTTTTGGTATAGCTGCCTTGGAGATGGAGGAAATTAAACAACTGTCTACCTTCTCCAATCTCTTGAAGGACCCTTCTGTTGTGGGGTTGCTGAGCGTTGAAGAACAACAGGTGACGATTGCTACCACAACGGTGCACCGGAGGCAATATTGCACCAAACAGAAAATACGTCAAATAGTTCTGAAGGCCAGTTTTGCCATAAAACAAAGTAAGGCCAAGGGAAATCCATTTTTTAGGAGTAAAATGGCAAGATGGACATCATCAGACCCCAATGGATGTGATCAACAAAATAACAGACATGCCTCCACCAACCAGCAAAAAGGAAACACAAGCTTTCTTAGGCATTGTGGGTTTTTGGAGAATGTATATCCTGAATTACAGTCTGATTGTAAGCCCTCTCTATCAAGTGACCCAGAAGAAGAAGAATGATTTCAAATGGGGCCCTGAGCAATGACAAGCCTTTGAACAAATTAAACGGGAGATAGTTCATGCAGAAGCCCTTGGGCCAGTCCGGGCAGGGCAAGATGTAAAGAATGTGCTCTACACCACGGCCAGGGAGAAGGGCCCCACCTGGAGCCTCTGGCAGAAAGCACCAGGGGAGACTCGAGGTCAACCCTTAGGGTTTTGGAGTTCGGGATACACAGGATCCAAGGCCCACTATACTCCAGCTAAAAAAGAGATATTGGCAGCATATGAAAGGGTACGAGCTGCTTCAGAAGTGGTTGGTACTGAAGCACAGCTCCTCCTGGCACCCTGAGTGCTGATGCTGGACTGGCTGTTCAAAGGGAGGGTCCCCTCTACACACCATGCAACTGATGCTACGTGGAGTAAGTGGGTCGCACTGATCACACAATGGCCTCGAATAGGAAACCCTCATTGCCCAGGAATTTTGGAAGTGGACTGGCTCAAGGACTGTCCAGAAGGCAAAGCTTTTGGAATATCACCAGAGGAGGAGGTGACAGACGTGTGCTGAGGAGGCCCCACTGTAGAACAAACTACCAGAAATTGAGAAGCAATATGCCCTGTTCACTGATGGGTCCTGGTGTATTGTAGGAAAGCATCGGAGGTGGAAAGGTGCTGTACGGAGTCTCATACGACAAGTTGTAGAAACTGCTGAAGGAGAAGGGAAATTGAGGCAATTTGCAGAAGGCAAGGCCATCCAGCTGGCTTTAGATATTGCTGAATGAGAAAAATGGCCTGTACTTTATCTCTATACTGATTCATGGGTGGTGTCAAATGCCCTGTGGGGGTGGTTACAGCAATGGAAGCAGAACAACTGGCAGCACAGAGGCAAACTACCTGGGCTGCCACATTGTGGCAAGGTAGTGCTGCCCGCGTAGAGAACCTGGTTGTAAAAGTACGTCACGTAGATGGGCCGACCCAAGGGTCGGGCCACTGAAGAACATCAAAACAACCAGCAGGTGGATCAGGCTGCTAAGACTGAAGTGGCTCAGGTGGGTCTGGACTGGCAACATAAGGGTGAATTATTTATAGCTTGGTGGGCTCATGACACCTCAGTCCATCAAGGACGAGATGCAGCAGATACATGGGCTTGTGATCGAGGGGTGGACTTGACCATGGACACTGTTGCACAGGTTATCCAGGAATGTGAAACATGCACTGCAATCAAGCAAGCCAAGCGGTTAAAGACTCTCTGGTATGGAGGACAATGGCTGAAATATAAATATGGGGAAGCCTGGCAGATCGATTATCTCACACTCCCACAAACCCACCAAGGCAAGTGCTATGCGCTCACCATGGTGGAAGAAAACACTGGGTGGTTGGAAACATATCCCATGCCCCATGCCACTGCCCGGAATACTCTCCTAGGCCTTGAAAAGCAAGTCTTATGGTGACATGGAACCCCAGAAAGAATTGAGTCAGACAACAGGACTGATTTCCGAAACAACCTCATAGACACCTGGGCCAAAGAGCATGGCATTGAGGGGGTATATCATAACCCCTGTCATGCACCAGCCTCCGGGAAAATAAAAAAATACAATGGACTGTTAAAGACTACACTGAGAGCAATGGGTGGTGGGACATTCAAACATTGGGACACACATTTAGCAAAGGCCACCTGGTTAGTCAACACTAGGGGATCTGCCAATCGAGCTGGCCTTGCCCAATCAAAACTTTTACCCAGTGTCGAAGGAGATATATTCCCTGTAGTGCACATAAAAAATATGCTGGGGAAGACAGGCTTGGTTACTCCTGCCTCGGGCAAAGGCAAGCCCATCCTTTGGATTGCTTTTGCTCAAAGACCTGGGTGTGCTTGGTGGTTAGTGTGAAAGGATGGGGAAGTCCGCTGTGTACCTCAAGGGGATTTGATTTTTGGTGAAAATAGCCAATAAGCTGAATGGTATGATGTTAAATGCTATATAATACTGTATGTCATCACTTTTATGGTTACTATACACCATATCAATGGTATTGCACTGAGAATCACCCAGATTAATGAAGAGTGAACTTTGATGAAAGCAAGCAAAGTGCAGCAGTGATGGAACCAGATCTGACTTCAGCATGCAACAATCCAACACCACACACCATCTCTCCTGCCCTGAAGGACGGTTATGGCAGATGGAGCCCAAAGTCATGGACTAAATGAACTGAACGGACATTTTAGAGGGATGGCCCATACACCAAGGGAATGATATCTGTGTGTATATATCTAAAGACAGGAAAAGTGGTGGTGATCCATTGGAATGTATTAGAAAGGGTAGGACCTGGCCATGACGTAGATGGTATAGATAAGGGGTGGATACTGTCCTGGTTTTGGCTAGGATAGAGTTAATTTTCTTCTTAGTAGCTGGTATAGTGCTGTGTTTTGGATTTTCTATGAGAATAATATTGATAATACACTGATGTTTTAGTTGTTGCTAAGTAATGTTTACACTAGTCAAGGACTTTTCAGCTTCCCATGCTCTGCTGGGTGCACAAGAAGCTGGGAGGGGGCACAGCCAAGACAGTTGATCCAAACTGGCCAAAGGGCTATTCCATACTGTATGACATCATACTCAGTATATAAACTGTGGGGAGTTGGCTGGCGGGTAGTGATCGCTTCTCAGGGACTGGCTGGCCATCGGTCAGCAGGAGGTGAGAGGTTGTATCGCTTGTTATTTCCTGGGTTTTGTTCCTCTCTCACTCTCTTGTTGTTTTCCTTTTCATTGCAATTATTTTTTATTATTATTATCATTATTATTATTTTTATTTCCCAATTACTTAAACTGTTCTTATCTCAACCCATGAGTTTTCTTAATTTTGCTCTTCTGATTCTCTCCCCCATCCCACCCGGGGGGGGAGGGTGAGCAAGAGGTTGTATGTTGCTTAATTGCTGACTGAAGCTAAACCACGACATAGAAGAAGGCATGATTTTATCTTATGGAGCTGCCTAAGCAGCTTTTAAAAACTGCATATTTCTGTTTTTTTGGAGTCTATGTGAAAGTCAGTTTCAATACAGACTGCATTTTTTGTTAAAATGGTTGAGGCTGGGATTCCTCTCCAATAATGTGGTGCTGTTGTTTTAACCTGGTAGGCAGCTAAGCCCCACATAGCTGCTCACTCGCTCCCCACTATTGGGATGGGAGAGAAAAACAGAAGAGTAAAAGTGAGAAAACTCTTGGGTTGAGATAAAGACAGTTTAATAGGTAAAGCAAAAGCTGAGCACTCAAGCAAAGCAAATTAAGGAATTCGTTCACTACTTCCCATGGCCAGGCAGGTGTTCAGCCATCTCCAGGAAAGCAGGGCTCCATCACGCATAATGGTTACTTGGGAAGACAAACACCATCACTCCAAGTGTCCCCCCCTTCCTCCTTCTTCTTCCAGCTTTATATGCTGATTATGATGTCATATGGTGTGGAACAGCCCTTTGGTCAGCTGGTGTCAGATGTTAACTGACCCCAGCCTACTCACTGGGGTGAGTGGGTGGGGTGGTGTGAGAAGCAGAAAAGGCCTTGACTCTGTGTAAGCACTGCTCAGCAATAACTAAAGCATGCCTGTATTATCAACACTGTTTTCATCCCAAATCCAAAACATAGCCCCATACTAGCTACTATGAAGAAAATTGACACTATCCCAGCCAAAACCAGCACAGCCTCCCACAGGTGTGCTCATTACTGCCATCCAATACGACCATAAGAGCAGGGCACACCCTGCAGCCTCACACCTGGCTGGCAGTATGTTCCCTCTATCTTGGAAGCTGCGTCAGTTGTGGTGGGTGCAGAGCTTAGAGCTTCTGCTGGGTGGATACCATTGCTCCCCGGTTGAGCTGGCAGAGGTACAACACCCTTTCTGCACACCCTTCCACACCAACTGCCGTACCACGCCCTGTTTGCCCACCCTGTTCTCAGCACTCCTGCTCACTAGTGCTCCCCAGGGGCTTCTTTTATATGGGGGGGGCTTGGCAACTGTTGCTCCTGGCCCTGCCCAGGTCTCGTCAGCTGTTGTCACGCAAGCTGCGGTCTCCTGGCATCTCTTTTGGCTCCCCCTGATGTGTCCCAGGCTTAGGAAACCCCCCTGTGCACCATGCTAGAGAGCTCCACTGTTGATTGTGCCGGCACTGGAGCTGCTTGCCTCGGCAACTGAGTCAAGTCGATAGAACAAGAGCAAACAGCCTCAAGTTCTGCCAAGGGAGGTTAGATTAGATATTAGGATAAATTTATTCACCAAAAGAGTAATTAAGTATTGGAGCAGGCTGCCCAGGGAAGTGATTGAGTCACCATCCCTGGAGATATTTAAAAGATGTGTTGATGTGATGCTTAGGGGCATGGTTTAGTGGTGGACTTGGTGATTTTAAGGTTTTTTTCCAACCTAAGTGATTCTATGATTCTGTGTTTCACATTCATGAATAACCTGTGTAATGGTGTCAACGGTTAAGGCCACCCCTCAGTCACAAGCCCATCTGTATGTTGCTTCTCTTCCTAGGTGTCCTGATGTGTCAGAGGCCCACCAAGATATAAATAGCTCACCCTTACATTCCCCCATCCAGGTCCACCTGAGCCACTTTATTTAGAATGGAATGGAATAGAATATTTTGGTTGGAAGGGACCTACAATGATCATCTAGTCCAACTGCCTGAGGAATTCGGGTCTGACCAAAAGTTAAAGCATGTTGTTAAGGGCATTGTCCAAATGCCATTTCTAGCAGCCTTCTCCACCTGCTTGTTTTTTCGATGTTCTTCAGTAACATAACCCTCGGGTATGTGAACATCTACGTGATGTACTTTTACAACCAGATTCTCTACCTGGGCAGCAATATCTTGCCACAATGCAGCAGCCCAGATGGGTTTACCTCTGTGCTGCCAGTTGCTCTGCTTCCATTTCTCTATCCACCCCCTCAGGGCATTTGTCACCATCCATGAGTCAGTATAGATATAGAGTACTGGTCGTTTTTCTAATTCAGCAATATCCAAAGCCAGCTGTATGGCTTTCACTTCTGCAAATTGGCCCAATTCACCCATTTATTAAACAGTTTCTGTGACTTGCCATGCAGGACTCCACACAGCAGCTCTAATGCTTTTCCACAACGTAACAGGACCCATCAGTAAACAGGGCATATTGCTTCTCATTTCCTGGTATTTTTTAATACAGTGGGGCCTCTTCAGCACAAGCCACCTCCTCTGGTGATGCTCCAAAATTTCTGTCTTCTGGCCACTGCTTGATCACTTCCAGGATTCCTGGGCAGTCAGGGTTTCCCATTCGACCTATTGTATGATCAGTGTGATCCACTTACTTACTCCACATAGTGTTGGTTGCATGATGTGTAGAAGGGAGCCTCCTTTTGAATATCTAACCCAGCACAGTTCTTGAAAATTGTTCTTCATTCTTCAAAACTAGTACAATAAGTTATTAAGTGAGTTCCTTGATTTTCAAGAGTATGAAATGAAGCTTTAGCTGGCTTCAAAATTGGATTCTCAGACACATACCTAACAAAAGGCACTCAAATTACTTATATAGTGAAGTAGAAGACAATTAAAATATTTAAATTTATATTAATAATGATAAATAGAACATTCTTTTCTAGATACAATATTCATAATACATTATTTTTGTTATATGAAAGCATAAGGCAGAATTCAAATAAGATACAGATTTTTTTATACTTTTAGGTATTTGTCTTCATAGAATATTACATGGAGACTAAACACTTTCAAAGGACAATTTGTTTCATCCAAAATAAGTCTATGAAGTACATTGTACCCTAAGTTGGACTATTTTTTACAAAGATATCAGTAAGTAATTCAAATGCAAGCATCTGTTTTTCACATGGCAAAGCCTGTGTTCCATTCTTAGCACCAGCTATTCAGATCGTGTTTTCATCAGTGTCATAAGACAAATAATGCTCTGGAATTTAAAGACTGGTGTGCTCAGAGAGATTGGCAGTTGAATCAATAACAATCAATAACAATAGATAACAAACAATACATTATACTGTCCTTCATTACATAACAATAATAGTTGGACTACTGTGTTAACCATATTACTAAAACCACAATTATACACAAACAAAACCTGACCTAACACTTGCAATGGCAGCACACATGGTCATACAGACACAAAGGACGCTGGCACTTTCACACTTTGACACATTAACTACAACGCCATCACCTTTCTAGCCACCAAAGACCCAGTGTGGCAGATTGAGGGACGTCAGGGTTGCTCTGGGCAGGTACTGATGCTGATGGTAGTGGGTACCTGCCACCCATTGAGGTCTGCTCCCTTTCTGGTGCTGACCATGGTGTAGATGCACAGCTTCTTTGCTGTGGGTGAACAGCAAAGGCAGGGTCATCTTCTTCCTCTCTCTCGCCTGTGGTTGGTCTCAGAGATGATTCTCCTCTGGATGTCTGCCGAAACCCAGCCTGCCATGGCTTGTGCTGATCTTTGTGACCTCATGTGGATCATCTTGCCAGGAATTTATCCAGTTATTATCTGTTTCCGGCAGTCTGTGCATTAGTGGTGTTAGTTTCCACGAGCACTGTTCAATAGCTACTTTCCTTTCTGTACTCATCTTCTTAAAGATACAGTTTACATATTTATTTCTGCCAGATTTCAGCACCAATGGAAAGCCATGCAGACTCCTCCACAACCAGTATGCATGCAAAAGATGCATTCCCATGTTCTGAATTTAATTGTTTCTATATAGCTATAAAATAACAAAGGGACGCATAACCCATTTATGCAAACTATTTAAAAATGCATTTTGCACATGAAAAGTAAAATTTTGAGATGCTTTTTTTTTCCCCTGTACCCACAATTGAAGTTAATAGAGGTCTTCCTAGTGTAAAATGAAGACATTACATTAATTTCAGTACAGCTTTTCTAGATTTGTAATGCTGTAATCTACAAGAGAATCTATTGTTTAGAAATTTGCTATAAAATTAATCTAAAAATCATTTTGTATTGAAGGATAAACAACGTAAAACTTATTTTCCTTTTTAAATCTTGAATCCTTTTTCAAACAAAATTTTAAGCTTCCACAATCATACTAGTTAAACTGTAAAGTACCATTCTACAAATCAAAATCTGTAAAAATATTCAAATACAGAAAGACTAACAATAAGACAAGAAAGATATGCAACAAAATGCTATAAAGAAGATGTTTTTGATAAAGAAGCCCTTTGAAAAAGTTGACTCATTAAATCTATGTTTTATATAAACTTGTGGTTATAATTTACTTTATATGGTGGCTTAGCCTTGACCAACAATCAAACTCCCACACAGCTGCTCACTCACTCCCCCTCCTCAGTAGGAACAGGGGAGAAAACAGGAGAAAAACAGGAACAAGAAAGCTCATGTATTGAGGTAAAGTCAGGGAGTTAATTTACCAACCACCATCACTGGCAATGATGAAATGGGGGAAACTAATTTATTGCCAGTTAAGCAAGACTTGGGTAGCAAGAAACAAAAAGGTAAACATTAAAACAGCACCTTTCCTCCCCCTATTCCCAGGCTCAATTTCACACCTTCATCCCCAGCTCCTCTACCTCCTCCCCTCCAGAGAGGTGCAGGGGAGGGTGGGAAATGGGGGTTGTGGTCAGTTCATAACACCTCCTCTCTGCCACTCCTTCCTCATACTTTTCTCCAGGATTGGCTGGGCTTTCCACAGGCAGCAGGGAATATCTGTTCCACCATGGAGCTCCTCTTCCTCCTCCCCCTCCTCCTCCTCCTGCTCCTCCTCCTCCTCTTCAGGCATTGGTCTTCCATCTGCTCTTTTTCACTCTTTTTGTTCCACCCTTCTCTCTCTCTGTGCCGTTTTTACCCTTTCTCAAGCATATTTTCCCTGAGGTACCACCATCTTGGCTGAGGGGCTCAGCTCTGTCCTGCAGTAGGTTCATTTGAGCTGGCTGGAACCAGCTGTGTCCAGAATGGGGCAGCCCCGGCCTCTCCTCACAGAAGCCACCTCTACAGCCCCCTGCCACCAAAACTTTGGCACCTACACCTAATACACTTTAATTCAGCAAGTCTGCTGATTTCATAAAGGGCAAGGCCACCTTCTCCTTTACTATTTATGCTTGCAGTATCCTTTGGTCCTCACTATTTTTTGTTCAGTCATGTAGTGAATGGAAACTGGAAATTTATGTGCTAAAGACTATTCTCTCCACCCCCACACAGCCGGAGAGAAGAGAGGAGGCCAGAGACGAGGACCACTGCATTTAATGGCAGCATAGACTTACTTCAAATGAAAATAATGCAATGCTAAATTTTAATGTGGCAACTCTTCAGCATCAGTGAATAAAGACAGATAAGAAGTATTCTTTCCTCATGACTGAGTAGATCTTTCTGATATCATTCATCATTCACCTTGCTTATTCTTTCCTAATTACTCCGTAGGGTGATCATCTTATAAGAACTCTCAATTCACACATCATGTATCACCTAGCTTGTGGCTCCTTTTCTCTTCCCTTACTAGGTAATGAAAACTTACATGCATTTATCAAAAGCACAGCTTCTAAATGCCATGGAAACATTTCAGATCCAGTAAAAGAACTTCCTGTCATCTATATTTTCCATTGGAAAGAATAGTAATGAGATATGCACACTGTGCCTATGATTAATATATAGCAGACAGAAAACCCTGCATCACAGTTTTAAACACAGGAAAGAAATACTGAAAGTTCTAATGAAAAAACTGAAGACAGAGACTCAGAGGCTAATGAATAGAATATATTTCTAAGATAAATCACCATTTTAAAGAAAAAAGTAGATAATAAAACAACATGATTTTTCATCATATAATTATCAAAATAAAGCTTTTTATCTTCACTAAGCTGACAGTGCTATTAGAACTCAAACCAGGATACAATGAAGTAATCAGTTTTCTATATGGTAGATCTAGTCCATCTGTCCATAAACCTTCTTGTTGAGTTTGTTATTCAGTTTTTTTTCTTTCATGTGCAACCACTTCAAAAGCCAAGCCAAAGAAAAATCCTCCCTCTGGATCCCCACAGTATTTGGTGTCATGCAGACAGAGAACAAAAAGACCTGAAGACAATCTGTAACTAACATATAAAATAAGAGACAATAACTGAATGGATTAAAAAGAAGAAGAACACAAGCAAACCCTGAAACGGTTATTAATCCGTACTCTACACAGCAATCATAGGACACCAATTGTCTGTTAACAACTGTTTTGAAGAGATTGTAACAACAGAGGAGTCTCTGGAGGAACACAAAGGAAAATAGTAGGCTACACACCAGCTGATAGTCTTGACTGGCAAGAGTGCTGCTCAAGGGGCTGAAAAGCTGTTCATGTTGGCATTCTTGGTCAGCATTTCTCAAAAAGAATATAAGTTTTCCTGATACATAATGCATCTTGCAAGACGTGGCAGTACACGAGCGTCTGTATTAATGTTAAAGTTTCATAATACTAAGTAGTTGGTAAGAGATTTACAATAACAGCAATAACAATATAGTTTCTAGTAGGCTTGTAACACAAATTAGGTACATTTTGTTGCAGTGTTATATAAAAAATTATTCATGCAAGTTGCACATCGTCACATAGCTCACTCTTGACAAAGCCATAGATTACTTATGCATGCTCATATTAAGCTTATAAAATATCTCGCACATCACACATCAAGCATGAAGTACGAGATACCACAATTTAAGGATATTTTAGAAAGAGTCTTTGTGCATATGAGATTAATTCTCCTTAGCATCATGACTCTCCAACAAAATCTAGTAACTGAAGTGTTTTAAAAGCAGGACCTTGTAATGCCCAGCTTTAGCTGCCTGTCCCCCCCAGGCAGAATTGAAAAACTACAGTTACAAATATATAATTCATATATGATCCAGATTTAAAATTATATATCTCAGAATGGGATCCAACACAATCTGAATAATATATGGGGCCACTCAGAGCTAGCTAATACAGCTGTCTCTCTCCTGTGACGTTTTAATAATTCTCAAGCTTCTCTGCCAACTAACTCAACAGTGAGTGAGAAAGGCTTATCCACCCTGTGGAATGACTTATGTTCAAAGAGAATCTTATCTCTACATTGACTACAAAGAAACACAAATGACAACCTAGGTTAGCTATGAGATGCTGAAACTGAGTGAGAAAATTCCCGCTTCCTATAGTACTTGGTGAACAGAAATAGAAAGAAAGACAATGTCTATCAAGACACTAACTTAATTCCTAAGATTTCTTACAGACTGTATGGTTAAACTACTAAATCATATTGATCTAACAGCTTTTAAGTTTGAAATATTTGATTCTCACTCAATTTGACATTCTCTTGTATTCATGACAGAATCTGGAATTCAATAATCCATAGTCTTCTGTTTCCTTTGATAATCCTGATTCTCCAGATCTTGATGATTATCACATTTTATAACTGAAGAATTAAAACAGGAAGGGTGGAATTCATCTGCCCTAACCTAAGTGCCTAGAAGATTTATGCTGGAGACTATCATTGCCTATTCTCACTGTATTGCCAATGAAGAAAAATAAGTATTTTTCAGAGAGGAATTCAACTCATCTCTCTCAGATCTTATTAAACACAGAGAGAGCACAGGATAACTAAGTTAGACTTACGCATTTAACTTTTTGTGATTTAAAATTAGGTTACATTAATCCTACTAGTCAAAATGATACAGCCTTTCCTCTCACCATTGACTGATTTCTCCCAGTTTGAAAATGCTAATATTGCTGGTGCTTGTCTCATTTGCCCAGACGGTAAACAGAGACACTTAATGACTAGTCTCCTAAATCTTTCAACTTGTTAATGCATTGTAATGCCTCAGACTTTTTTCTCCTGTTCTAAGCAATGTTCATGACTAAGCTTTTTCTTTATGCTTATATAACTTGATAATACTTTTATTGGATTAATACATGCAACACATTATTTATTACCTTTGAAGATTAAAGAAGTGACACCCAGTCACTCTAAAATAATAGCATAACTGAAGAGCCACCTGCCCTTCCCTTTATTAGCTTTGCCTTTGAGAAATATGATAATATGCTGTCCAAATGTACAAATAAACTCAACTGTCTGAACTTGTGTCTATTTTATTTCCTGAGTGTTTATCTCAGAAATTATATTTGGATTAGATTTAAAACAATTTGGGTCACAAAATAAAGACCTGAAATATCTTATCTACTAGAATAAATTAGTATCATGCTGAATCTCTTTTTATTCTATAAAACCAATTGGGTTTTCAGAGCAACAAATTATTTGAGAGTGAAAATTTAATCTCAAAAGATTCAGTGAGTGGCTACAAACTTTCAGGAATGATCATAGAAATATTACTCAGTTAGAAAGCTGGAAATAAGCTTTACAATTTCCTTATGCACACCTCAGGAAGGAGCTGTCTGCTGAGGGAATTATCTGCAAAAGATGCAAAACAGTTTTTGTTTTTGTGATATCATGATTCTCTACGTTAGTCCCCAAGTATAAGAAGGGTTTAAAATTAAATATTTGGTAACTGCAGGACATCTAACATTACTTATTTTGCCTAGAAATACAATTTTTAGAACAGAAAAACATATGACTCCTTTATTAGCTAAGAGGAGAATATGGTTTTTAACTAGTGGGAGGGAGAGCGATAGACATAATGGCAAAGTAGAGCATAAGGGATATTGCATGAGGGTAACTTTAAAAAAACTCTTTTTTCATCATAGCAACTGTCCTATAATATGAGAAATAAAAAAATATTATCACATGACTCTGACTTGCATATACAACCTTCAGTTCAAATATGTTTTTGCATATTAATATTAACTGTTGTCCTGGTTTCAGCTGAGATAGAGTTAATTTTCCTTATAGTGGCTGGTATGGGGCTGTGTTTTGGATTTGTGCTGAAGACAATGTTGATAATACAGAGGTGTTTTAGTTGTTGCTGCACTAGTCAAGGACCTTTCAGCTTCCCGTGCTCTGCCAGGTGCAGAAGCTGGGAGGGGACACAGCCAGGATAGTTGATCCAAACTGACCAAAGGGCTATTCCATACCACATGACGTCATGCTCAGTATATAAAGCTGGGGAAGAAGAAGGAAGGGGGGACATTTGGAGTGATGGGGTTCGTCTTCCCAAGTAACCGTTACGCGTGATGGAGCCCTGCTTTCCTGGAGATGGCTGAACACCTGCCTGGCCATGGGAAGTAGTGAATGAATTCCTTGCTTTGCTTTGCTTGCGTGCGTGGCTTTTACTTTACCTATTAAACTGTCTTTATCTCAACCCTCAAGTTTTCTTACTTTTGCTCTTCCGATTCTCTCCCCCTTCCCACCGAGGGGGAGTGAGCGAGCGGCTGCGTGGTGCTTAGTTGCCGGCTGGGGCTAAACCACGACACTGTCAATATCAGAACAGAAAGAAAACTGGCATAGCTGGCATGGGAACTATTAATGCACTACTGAAAAAAAGATAACTCATGTCTGAGAAACTCTAAGATTGTGAGGACAAGGGAATATCTGGCAGAGAAGTTTTATCTTAAAATTTAAAAGCCTGATTAGCAAATAGAATGTCAAAGTACAGTAACAACTATGCTATTAGCAGACCAGAATAAAGACTAGCAGAAGAACCAAAGTGAAAGATCTTCTTTCCAAAGAAGCAGTGTTTTCAGTAGAAGTGACAGAGCTGCTCAACATGTGTACAGAAGTTAGTGCATCACATATACTCTAAATCACATTTCCATTCAAATGAAAAACAAAAGACAACAATCAACATTAATTAACTCCCACATATAGACAGAATGAAACCAAAGCGTGCATGAATTTAAGCTCACCTCAGAAATATGCAGCGAACTAAGGTGGAAAAAATAATAATAAAGTACCTTTCAAGAGATCCTATTCTACTTTAAGCTGAACCCCTCTGACCTTGTCAAACCCAGTACTTTCATTTACCTATCACTGCTATTACGTAATAATTCATTTTCTTTTCTTGCCCAGTAATGATTAGTAAACTCGGTGGCCTAAATGTCTATTTGAACTTTATATTGTGTATCCTGGATTTAAAACCAAATCTTGTGTAAACAATTTTTCTCTGTAGTTCCAGCTTAGCATCAGAATATTATTTCATGCAGGACTTTTGCACTTGAATCTGTCATAAGAATCTGGTATTGAAAATATGTATGAAAAATGGAAAAGGGAAGATAAGAACTGTCACAGTTTCTTGAACATACAGAATTTTCCTGCGGAGTTTCTATCAACATAAACTTGTGTGATACTTTTTCTCCTAAGTCTTACATTGCTGACTACTGTTGACCTCAGAACTGAAACAGTCCAATGCAAATTGTCAGTGGGCCTCCAAAAACACACCATAAGACTTTTTCTTGTTCAACAGATATGATATGTGTGTACAACTAGAAACTGCAGTCCTTGATCAGTTTTGCAAACCTTTGGTCATTTTCATTCTCCATACATGAAACCTCTGCCACCTGCTGAAAGCACAGCAGATTCTAGACTGATGCATGAAATACAGTCAACTTCCTCAACCTGCCATTTGTTGGCTTCTGTTTCCTACCTTCTAAAGATGATCTAGAAGGATCTTTATATCCTGAGGAACTAAATATAGCTTCTTCAGACTAAGCAGGCTGGCCAATTGTTATCTAGTAAATCAAGAATATTCTATGTTGACTCTATGTCTAGAGTTCAGTCAACTGGAAAATTTCAAACTTTAGCAGGATCTGAATTTTATTAGTCATATCTATTAAGTTTCTGTCTGCAAAATTAATCTATTTAAAAGAAAATGTTTTACATTACTTTAATAGGGTGAGGTAAGGAAATAAATGATGAGATTGTTCCTAGTCTCATTACTTTATAAGATACAAAAACCTGATTGTTTTTTATTAGGAAACTGAGAGAAGGAGGTGCCTGTGAAAACTTCCTAAAATGTGATTTAAACGATATGTGTGTTTGGAGTGGGTTTCTAGCAAGAAGGAGAGGATGGATCTGAAAGCAAGACTGTCAGGTACGTCCCCATATAGCCATCCTCAGTTTTTATGCTGGTACAGCTGTAGTCCAGTTATGCAACATTTTGTAGCTTCTGTCAATAGTAACTCTTCTGCCTGGAAAAAGAAGATCAATGATGAATGCTGATCATGGTTGCAATGTTATGCTCTAAAACAGGACCTTCATGTTAGAGACCTTAAGCAAAAAGAAAACTGTTTTTTAAACGGTAACCGTAATAACTATGGTAATTTTTTCCCCCATTATTCTTTCAGTCATCACAGACCTGTGCTCATTTGTTTCAAGGTACACAATAATTGTCACTGATGTGTGAAAATACATTGTGCAGCTGGAAACATCTCTTTAAGTCCTAAGTATGTACAAAATTGACAAGATTCTGTAAATCATGTACCAGAAATCAATTTCTGATAGAATATAAGCCATCTAAAAGTTAGGGGAAAGTGAAACTTACCTTTTAATTTGCAGTGATTTTGTTGATTGAAGAAAGAGAGAATCTTGAGCCAGCTTGGAAAACTTCATCTAGGCACTATATAACGCTATTTCAGTATGAACAAACTTCTACTCTAGATCATTTTCTGCAAGCGGCATTGTTGACAAAGGTAAGAATACAGGGTAAGATATAGTTTTGCCTTCAAACTTCACTTGATCATTTCTATCAGAAATAGCTCTTTTCCATCTGTTGTGCACCTTAAAACTCTTGACATGGTGTCTGCCACTTAGGATGATCAGGAACTCTTCCTGATCTATACTTCAAAATACTTCAAAAAAAGCAGGGACATCTCTGTTTGAATACGCTTTCTGAAGTACTGCATACTAAAATGTATTCCTTCTTTAATTATAATGATCTTTAATGACTGAACATTCAAGAGAAAAACAGTTTATGACTTACGCAATAAAACTTGGTTAATGTTAAATGTGCAATATTTTTAATCTTTTCAGTAGGGAATATACATTTTAAAATATTTTGTTCTATTAAAGCATCATCCTAGATAATGAACCAATTACCAGTCATATTTAATCTCAGGGATATTTGTTTTCATTAAAAAAAAAAAAAGATTTAAAGAAGTTCATTTGCAATGGCAAGTGCAGCTCAGCATTTTAATGTGGAAGATTGTAAGGGAAGAGTTATTTATTTGAAATCGAGTTTGTTTGTCTGATTTAATAATTAATAGAAGAGGATATCAACTTTAATTTTCAAAATGCACCAGGGGAGAATATTAATGTAAATCATCATTACGATGCATAAAAGTGCTTGCAATATTGTTGAAATGAAACTCATTATAATCCCTTTGTGTAAGGACAGATTTCACAATAAATCTGCATATGTCACTAAATTAAAAAAGAAGTATGCAAACATACAAAAAATAGATAGATATTTGTGTTAAACATTTAGTTCTTAGTGAGATTTCAATCTATTTTTCTTCAGGTTGTTTGCATTTTCCTATTGTCTTCATATTTTATACGTTATACTATTTATTTTCCATTTTTTGCAGTGTAACTTTTATTTCCTTACAGTTTGAGTTTGACTGAAATTTCAGAAATTTGTAGCAAGAACAGATTTAGGAGGTAGGAATCAGTTTTGGTTCTGTTATGGTCAACTTTCATTAATGTCGTGATTTAGCCCCAGTCGGCAACCAAGCACCACACAGCTGCTCACTCACCCTTTCCCCACAGTGGGATGGGGGAGAGAATTGGAAGAGCAAAAGTAAGAAAGCTCATGGGTTGAGATAAGAACAGTTTAATAATTGTAATAAAATAAAATAAAATATATTAATGATAATAACAATAATAAAAATTGTAATGAAAAGGAAAACGAGAGAGACAGAGGGAGGAACAAAACCCAAGAAAAAAACAAGTGATGCAACTGCTCACCACCTGCCAGCTGATACCAGCCAGTCCCCGAGCAATGATCAATGCCCCCCAGCCAAGTCCCCACAGTTTATATACTGAGCATGACATCATATGGTATGGAATAGCCCTTTGGCCAGTTTGGATCAACTATCATCTTGGCTGTGCCCCCTCCCAGCTTCTTGTGCACCTGGCAGAGTATGGGAAGCTGAAAAGTCCTTGACTAGTGCAAGCACTACTTAGCAACAACTAAAACATCAGTGTGCTATCAACATTATTCTCATCTGAATTCCTAAACACAGCACTATACCAGCTACTAGGAAGAAAATTAACCCTATCCCAGCGAAAACCAGGACAATGAAATTTCAGAAATTTGTAGCAAGAACAGATTTAGGAGGTAGGAATCAGTTTTGGTTCTCTTATGTTCAGCTTTCATTAATGATAAAGAAAGTTGTGCTGGTTTTGGCTGGGACAGAGTTCATTTTCTTCATAGTAGCTACTATGGGGCTATGTCTTCGATTTGTACTGAAAACAGTGTTGATAATACAGGGATGTTTCAGTTATCGCTGAGCAGAGCTTACACAGGGTCAAGGCCTTTTCTGCTTCTCACACCACCCCACCAGCAAGTAGACTGGGGATGCACAAGAAGCTGGGAGAGGACACAGCTGGGACAGTTGACCCCAGCTGACCAAAGGAATATCCCATATCATATGACGTCAAACTCAGCATATAAAGCTGGGGGAAGGAGAAGGAAGGGGGGGATGTTCAGAGTGATGGCATTTGTCTTCCCAAGTAACCACTACACGTGGTGGAGCCCTGCTTTCATGGGGATGGCTGAACACCTGCCTGTCGATGGGAAGTAGTGAATGAATTCATTATTTTGCTTTGCTTGTGTGCAGCTTTTGCTTTACCTATTAAACTGTCTTTATGTCAACCCACAAATTTTCTCACTTTTACCCTTCCAATTCCCTCCCCCTTCCCAGCAGGGGGGAGTGAGTGAGTGTCCGTGTGTTGTTTAGTTGCTGGCTGGGGTTAAACTACGATAAAAGTCAAATGGCCAAATCAAAGCAGAAACTATGAAACTATGACCAATAGTCCAGATGTTTTGGGGTAACAGTGGTCCAACTTTGATTTCAAAACAAACAAACAAGACTTACCTGAAGTTAATGGAAGTTTAGATGTTTCAGGCAAGGCAAGGCAAGGCAAGGCAAGGCAAGGCAAAGCAAAAGGCAAGGCAAGAAAAAAGAAAAGAAAAGAAAAGAAAAGAAAAGAAAAGAAAAGAAAAGAAAAGAAAAGAAAAGAAAAGAAAAGAAAAGAAAAGAAAAGAAAAGAAAAGAAAAGAAAAGAAAAGAAAAGAAAAGAAAAGAAAAGAAAAGAAAAGAAAAGAAAAGAAAAGGAAAGGAAAGGAAAGGAAAGGAAAGGAAAGGAAAGGAAAGGAAAGGAAAGGAAAGGAAAGGAAAGGAAAGGAAAGGAAAGGAAAGGAAAGGAAAGGAAAGGAAAGGAAAGGAAAGGAAAGGAAAGGAAAGGAAAGGAAAGGAAAGGAAAGGAAAGGAAAGGAAAGGAAAGGAAAGGAAAGGAAAGGAAAGGAAAGGAAAGAAAAGAAAAGAAAAGAAAAGAAAAGAAAAGAAAAGAAAAGAAAAGAAAAGAAAAGAAAAGAAAAGAAAAGAAAAGAAAAGAAAAGAAAAGAAAAGAAAAGAAAAGAAAAGAAAAGAAAAAAGAAAAGAAAAGAAAAGAAAAGAAAAGAAAAGAAAAGAAAAGAAAAGAAAAGAAAAGAAAAGAAAAGAAAAGAAAAGAAAAGAAAAGAAAAGAAAAGAAAAGAAAAGAAAAAATGATTTTTCAGAGATCATCCTCCTTATACTGTGGGATTTTCTATATTAGATTACTTCCGTTCTCTTACATATCTTTTATATTGAACTGTTACCAGTATTATGCATGCGTAATTCTAATTTTCTTCAGATAGAAATGCTGTTATTTATAATTTTTTAATAAATATATATTTTATACTAGAGTTTGAACATGTTTCAGTAGTACACATCTGGTTTTTCTTCTGATTTTTAATCATAATATGACCAAAGAGGTTTTGTTTTAAAAAAAATAAATTTTTAAAAAAGCAAACCAAATCTTAGAAATACTGTTTTAAACTATAAAGCAGTTTTCTTTGGGGCCTTTGTGGGAGTGGCAATAGTTAGGTTTACATTGATACACAAAGCTGTATGTCTGTAAAGCACAGAAGTTATAGGTTACTTCTATTTAAAAAGAAACTAAAACATAATTAATAGAAAATAATAATATTAACTTCACTTCTGCATCCACAGAATGAAAAATAACTGTCAAAATATCATTGATTTGGCTTAGTTCTGTACCTAACTAATTTAAAGGATAATGTATTTTAAATAAACAAATAAAACAATTAATGACTTCAAAAACAACCTGCAAAAAATAGTTTATCTGAATCACATCCAAGAAGGCACTTGAGGTCTATAACAGTCTTTTTAAACAAAGAAATGTTATAATACTTCTGAGTGCCTAGATTAAAATCTAAAATCTGGTTTACAGTTGAAAGAAAGTTTGATGTTACTATTAAAACTGGAAAAGAAAAAAAGAAAAAAGAAAAAAAAGTTTAAACCCGTGTTTCAAAAGTTCCTCCTTAGGAATGAATTTCTAGCTTTGTTTTAACTGTTTCACGTAGAGTTTCACGTAGAGTTTGGAGTGTGTATGGTTTGTTGTTCAAAGAACATTTTCCATCTTATGTTTTTCTATTCAGTTTGTCGAATCTCTGCAAATATGTGACTTTCTCTGGCAAATCATTAAAAACAAAAAAAAGGAATACATGTCCACTCCACAATGGTAGATTAATAAAACCCCTATTTTCAGAAGAGCTTTCCTGGAACATTATTCAGAAGTGAGGTAGAACACAAAATTTCTGAAAAACTCCAAGAGATATGTTTATGACAGAAATCTGACCAACAAAGTTAATATACCTTAGTGTTGAATGATTATGATCTCACAGAATTTCACAGACACTGGATTTTTTAATTACATGTATAATATCAACCAATATTATTTTGATTGTGGAAGTTATAGCATCTTATATAGATCATATTGGGCAGAAGATGTTAGTGTCTAACTTTAAGCTTTAAATCTAAGCTATTTCCAGTGGTCTCAAAAAAGGAATCCTTTCATCAATATATTGATATTAAGCTGCTAAAATGTGAGGTGTAAATGGTGACTGGTAGGAAGTTGGTTGGTGAAAAAGATCGTATAGCAGCATTTTTCATTTGCTTAATCAATCTTTCATCCCAGCTTCTTAAGTACTTAAAAAAATACTTTCTCTCTTTTTTTTTTCTTTCTTCTCCTCTCTCTATTTTGAAGAAGGAGAAAGGATAATGGATATAACAGGATAAGGGATATATTTGATAGTTACAACTTATTCCCATCAAGTGAGTACTTGAGTTATTCAGCAGTGAAAGTGTACGTTTTGTTTTCTGTTGCTTCTAATTGTTTTCATTTGCCAGTTTCATCATATATTTTATAACATTTCTCAGAAAGACTAGAGAACATGGTAGAACAGGTTTAGATTGCTTTATTTTTGAAGATGTTTTATTGCTTATTGAAAACAATGGTATTTCCTAAGAGAATTAAAATTACAGTTTCAAATGCATAATCTAAATTCAGTAGATAACATTCTTTAAACAGATGGTGATCTTTACACTGGTTTCTACTTTATGTTCATATGAGTTTCACTTAAAAGTAATTAAATAGGCTGGGCTTAATGTTCTTTTTTATTCACCTCAGCTCCTATATATGTTGTTGACTCATTCTATGGTATCCTTGTTTCCTAGCTGAGGGCTTCAAAGGTATCAAACACTACATTTGCTAATACTTCCCTGTCCTGGTTTCAGCTGAGACAGAGTTAATTTTCTTTATAGTGGCTGGTATGGGGCTATGTTTTGGATTTGTGCTGAAAACAGTGTTGATAATACAGAAATGTTTTAGTTGTTGCTGCACTAGTCAAGGACTTTTCAGCTTCCCATGCTCTGCCAGGTGAGAAGAAGCTGGGAGGGGGCACATCCAGGATAGTTGATCCAAACTGACCAAAGGGCTATTCCATACCATATAATGTCATGCTCAGTATATAAAGCTGGGGAAGAAGAAGGAAGGGGGGACATTTGGAGTGATGGCGTTTGTCTTCCCCATTGACCATTACATGTGATGGAGCCCTGCTTTCCTGGAGATGGCTGAACACCTGCCTGCCGATGGGAAGTAGTGAATGAATTCCTTGCTTTGTGTTGCTTGTGTGCGCAGCTTTTCCTTTCCCTATTAAACTGTCTTTATCTCAACCCTTGAGTTTTCTTACTTTTAATCTTCCAATTCTCTCCCCCATCCCACCGGGGAGGGGGGGGGGGGGGGGCGGGGGGAGGGGAGTGAGCGAGCGGCTGCGTGGTGCTTAGTGGCCGTCTGGGGCTAAACCACAACATTCCCTCAGCTCCTAGAGAGGTTTTTGTTGTTACTTTCCTGCTGCAGCTATCATTTGCCTTTGAATAAAACAAGTTTGGTGCAAACATAGCATAAACTGGGACTCATTCTACACTTATCTCTTCCTACTTCTTCTTTACTCCGTTCTTTAAGTTCAGCAATTTTTCTTTCTCTTCCTGCTCTCCCTCCCACACACAAAAATAAGTGTTCTTTCTTTCTCTCTCCTCTCTTACTCTCTCCAAATTCACCAAACAGGCAACAAGGATTTGTTCTGGGTTGTTCAGGGTTTTTTCAGGAATGAAATTTTTTGCTACCTCAGTCATTTGTAATCATTACTTTGGTTAACTGCCCTATCAATTTCAAAATAAATAAACTCACTAATGCCATTAAAATCTCAGTTTTGGTTTTCAGATTTTTGTTTTGGTTTCAGTTTTTTTGCGTGTTAAGATTTATTCCTGAGCCTATTTATAATTAGTGTGCTCATTAGAAATTCTGACTTGCTTCCAAATGAAGAGGAGATGTTTACACACTGTCCGGGCAACAGTCTCATCATTTATGCAGCTCTAGGTAGGTAAACAAGCCTCACAGCATGATATGTGGTACTTTACTTAATTAACTTTGCTTTATTTTTTTACATGTAATAGAAGATATGACAAGTTATTCTAAAATATTTTTAAATTATTTGCTATTTTTATTGGTCATATAATTCTCATCTATTTTTTAGGTTAAATTTCTAAAATTCTTATTAAAGTAAAAGGGAGTGGTTAGTATTCAATTTTTTAATTATTTAGGAGACTTGGAAAGGATATATTCATTGACAGTATTAATGATATTGCAGTAATGATTAAAACAAAAAATTGCATACTATACCTCTAAGCAATAGTATTTGAGAGAATTGTAATAATAAATTTAATATCTGTATATATATTAATATACCTATATATTAATATATATTACCTATATATTAATTTCATTTTATGTTTTCTCATCCTCTTCCCACTTACTTAGAAGAAAAACTGAAACATAGAACTCCTACACCACTTCCAACAAATTTAATAGTGAAAGACAAAAAAACTTATTTTTCTTTCCCAAATATTTTTCTGAGAAAAAATTAAGCTTTTAAAAAGTTAGTCTTTTTTTACAAATTTTTCATAGAAAATGATAATTTTTCCAATCGACTCTACTATGCAGACTTTTTTAAAATGCTGCATATAAAACCAAAACAAATCTTGATAATACTAACTTTTTTTTTTTGCTTTTTTTTCTTTAACTGAGAATGTTATTATCTGTTCTTACTTGTAGTAACATGTAGCTTTTTAAGGCAGACCATAAACCAAGGATGGCTAGTATTTTATAGGAAGCAGTTTTGTTTCAAGAGAAGCTGTGAAATAATATTCTCCAGCAAGGCCAATAAGAAGGACTATACTGAAATATAAAGAGAATTTTTCCTTCAAAATGTAGAAAAATAAAAAGGTAAATACTTAATGTATTTAGGTAATCTTTGGTATCTGTCTCCTTCACTGAACTTCAGAATCGTACAGTTGTTATTCACAGTCTGTACATTGTGTATAGAACACTTAAGCTGAACAAAGTACGACCAAAAATAGAGCAACCTAAGCAGGGATGCACAGCTTAACAATCAGGGAAAATGCAGGTTGTCCTATACCACCCCATATTCTGTTACTTTAACCCTCAGGTGGCAGAGCAGAAACATTGGAACTTGCTACCCAATGTTTGGGAGTCACAAAAAAAGGCTAAGGACTATGTCTACACTTTCCAAATCTCATTTTTGTGACAGTTTAATATTTCTGGGGTTTTTGTGACTGGAGGTGTAGGAAAAAAAGTTAAATTCACAGGGTTACTCAGAGTCCACACAGGTGTTCTGAATCACAGGCTAACGGTCTGAAATTTGCCAATGTCCTATATAGGGTCTGTAGGGAGCCCAGCATACTAATTTATACACCAAAGTTAAATGCTTAAAATTTTGCAATATAAATATACTCCAGTAAAATAGTCTAGTCTCTAGTCTCTCCTCAGCTTGATTTATTTTTCAGTCTCACTAAAACTCTCTTAATTGTCTCCACATATCTTAGAGAGCCCAAAATCTAGCATAAAGTTCTGAAGATTTTCAAGGAACTGCATCAAATCGTTCTATACTCAAAAGGAAATATAAGGAAGAAAGAACAAAGATCACTCGATGCAAAATTGTCCTGGTTTCAGCTGAGATAGAGTTAATTTTCTTCCTAGTAGCTGGTATAGTGCTGTGTTTTGGATTTAGTATGAGAATAATACTAATAACACACTGATGTTTTGGCTGTTGCTAAGTGGTGTTTACACTGGTCAAGGACTTTTCAGCTTCCCATGCTCTGCCAGGTGAACAAGAAGCTGGGAGGGGGCACAGCCAGGATAGTTGATCCAAGCTGGCCAAAGGGCTATTCCATACCATATGACATCATGCTGAGCATATCAACTGGGGGGAGCTGGCCAGGGGGTAGCGAACGCTGCTCAGGGACTGGCTGGGCATTGGTTGGCAGGTGGCGAGCAGTTGTATCATTTCCCCCACACACACCCCAGGTTTTGTTCTTCTCTTTCTCTCTCATTGTTTTCCTTTTCATCATCATTATTATTATTATTATTATTATTATTATTATTATTATTATTATTATTATATTTTTCCCAATTATTAAACTGTTCTCATCTCAGCCCATGAGTTTTCTTACTTTTGCTCTTCTGATTCTCTTCCCCTTCCCACCGGGGCAGGGGAGGGTGAGCAAGTGGCTGCGTGGTGCTTAGTGGCTGACTGGGGTGGAACCACAACTACAATAAAAAAGAGAGACCCTTATGATAATAAAATTACCTTGTTACACTCTAAGTTATGCTACCCTATTTCTGGGTTGTTCTTCTTTAGAACGAGTAGCACTTTAGAACAAGTAGAACACACTGGAACCGCCATTTCAGCGAAGCCTCCAAGGCGAGCAGCTCTGAGACAGAGGACCGCATGGGGGGACCACTGCTGGATTGGCGAAACCGTGGCAAAACTGCGCAGGGAAGGGAGGAAAAAGGAAAAAAAAAAGGGGGGGGGGCACGGAGAGAGGGGGCTACCGCAGCCACGCCCCGGCCCCTGAGCAGGAAGGCGGGAGCTCCTGACGAGGGCCCAGCTCTGACTCAGCGTGGGCGGGGACAAGAGTGACGGGGGCAATTCCCTTCCCTTCCCGTACAAGAGCAGCTCCCAGGGATCGTGGGCGACCAGGAGTGTGGCGAACAGGACGGGCAAACAGGGCGTGGTGCGTCCAGAGAGTGGCGAACAGGACGGGCAAACAGGGCGTGGCGCGTCGGAAGGGCGTGGCGCGTCAGTTTGCGCGGCAGTTCACACAGGCAGGGCGTGTAGGGAAGGCGAAGGCACCTACTAGCAGCTCAAGAGGTACTGTGAGAAGTGAGTTCATTCGGTAGTCCCCATCCTTCCAGAAGAAACTCAACTATGGTCTTCAATTGTCAGAAAGCGATGCCCTCTGTGCTCGCCAGAGTGGAGGTGGCTACCCAGACGGAGCTCTCACAAAAACATGTGGCCACCCAGGTCTCGGGCTGCAGGGGGTGCCTGGGCCTCTTGCTGTTCACGCATGGCAGCTGTGCGGACAGCTTTGTGAGATGTGGCAAGGTGGATGATTTGCTCTGCATGGTGGCAGAGCTATGGGAGGAGGTAGAAAGGTTAAGGTGCATCAGGGAGGCTGAGAAAGAGATCGACTGGTGGTGCCATGCTCTGCCCCCCCTGAGACAGGAACAGGAGCAGCAGCAGCCACCAGGAAGAACCCACGATCACAGGGATCCTCTATTCCCCCCCCCCCCCCACCGGGCTGAAGGCAGCAGCTCAAAGGAGGAGAGTGAATGGAGTCCGCGCTCGTGGTGGCAGGCGAAGGCCCTCCCTGCCCACCTTGCCCCCCCAGGTGCCTCTGTCCAACAGGTATGAGGCCCTGGAGGTGGAAGGCCAGTCAATGGAGGATGGGGACGACAGTCTATCTACACCATAGGTGTTGCCCAGGTCAGAAGAACGTACCTCTCATATTAACACCACCTCCACAAGGAAGAGAAGACAGGTTATAGTTGTGGGTGACTCCCTTCTGAAGGGAACCGAGGGTCCGATACGCCAGACGGACCCTCCTCTTAGGGAAGTCTGCTGCCTCCCTGGGGCCCACGTGAAGGATGTCATGAGGGTACTCCCTAGCCTGCTATGGCCCTCGGACTATTACCCCCTACTGCTCTTCCATGTGGGGGATGATGAAGCTGCAACACGAAGTCCTAGGGCAATCAAAAGAGACTTCAGGGCCTTGGGACAGCTAGTAAGGGACTCTGGAGCAGAGGTTATTTTCTCCTCTCTCCTTCCAGTTGTGGGCAGCGACACAAGAAGGAACAGAGACACCCAATCTATTAATGCATGGCTCCGTGGCTGGTGTCATTGCCACGGATTTGGTTTTTTTGACAATGGGATGGCCTACACAGCATCAAGTTTGCTGGCGTCTGATGGGATTCATCTTTCTCAAAGGGGAAAGAGAATCTTTGCTCAGGAACTTGTGGGGCTCATCAACAGAGCTTTAAACTAGACTTGAAGGGGGAGGGGGATAATATCAGGCTTGCCCGAAGGAAGCTGAGGGACGACGTGCCACAGTTAGAGGGAGCAGGTGCCAGCGAGGGCACTCGGCCTGTGTCTCTGAGATGTGCGGGGTACACTGGGGCACAGCCAAAGTCGAACAGAGTTGAGCTAGGGGATACTGAGGCAATAGGAGCCAAGAGGGAAATGCCAGTGAAACCCCTCAAAGCACACAAGGGGTGTTCTTCTATGAAGGAGACATGGACGACAGCCCAGCTGAAGTGCCTCTACACCAATGCACGCAGCATGGGCAACAAGCAGGAGGATTTGGAAGACATTGTACATCAGGAAAACTATGATATGGTTGCCATCACGGAAACATTGTGGGATGACTCGCACAACTGGAGTGCAGCGATGGATGGCTATAAACTCTTCAGGAGGGATAGGCAAGGCAGGAGAGGTGGTAGGGTAGCCCTATACGTTAGGGAGTGTCTGGATAGCTTAGAGTTCGATGATGGTGACGATAGGGTGGAGTGTCTATGGGTAAGAATCAGGGGGAAGGCCAACAAGGCAGATATTGTGGTGGGAGTCTGTTACAGACCCCCCAACCAGGATGAGGAGACTGAAAAACTATTCTATAAGCAGCTGGGAGAAGCCTCACGATCGCTAGCCCTTGTTCTTGTGGGGGACTTCAACCTGCCAGATGTCTGCTGGAAAAACAATACAGCAGAGAGGAGACAGTCTAGGAGGTTCCTGGAGTGTGTGGCAGATAACTTCCTGACACGGCTGGTGAGTGAGCCAACTAGGAAAGGTGCCCCGCTGGACCTCTTGTTCACGAACAGAGAAGGACTTGTGAGCCATGTGATGGTTGGAGGCTGTCTTGGGCAGAGTGATCACAAAATGATAGAGTTTTTGATAGCTGGAGAAGCGGCGAAGGGGGTCAGCAAAACTGCCACCTTAGACTTCCGGAGGGCGGACTTTGGCCTGTTTAGGAGACTGGTCGAGAGAGTCCCCTGGGATGCAGCCCTAATGGGCAAAGGAGTCCAGGAAGGCTGGACATTCTTTAAGGAGGAAGTCCTAAAGGCACAAGAGCGGGCTGTCCCCAGGTGCCGAAAGACGAGCCGGCAGGGAAGAAGACCGGCCTGGCTGACTAGAGAGCTCTGGCTCGAACTGAGGAGAAAGAGGAGAGTCTATGACCTCTGGAAGAAGGGGCAGGCAACTCAGGAGGACTACAAAGGTGTAGCAAGGCTGTGCAGGGAGAAAATTAGAAGGGCCAAAGCTGAGCTAGAGCTCAATCTGGCTGCTGCTGTAAAAGACAACAAAAAACACTTCTTCCAATACATTAGCAGCAAAAGGAGAGCTAAGGAGAATCTCCAGCCCCTAGTAGACGGGGGAGGGAACACAGTGACCAAGGATGAGGAAAAGGCTGAGGTACTTAATGCCTCCTTTGCCTCAGTCTTTAATAGCAGGGCCAACTGTTCTCTGGGTAGCCAGCCCCTGGAGTTGGAAGATAGGGACGGGAACCAGCATGGACCCCCCATAATCCAGGGGGAAATGGTTAGTGACCTGCTGCACCACTTAGACACTCACAAGTCTATGGGGCCTGATGAGATCCACCCGAGAATACTGAAGGAACTGGCAGATGTGCTCACCAAGCCCCTTTCTATCCTTTACCAGCAGTCCTGGCTAACTGGGGAGGTCCCTGTTGACTGGAGATTAGCTAATGTGACGCTCATCTTCAAGAAGGGCCGGAAGGAGGACCTGGGGAACTACAGGCCTGTCAGCCTGACCTCGGTGCCGGGGAAGCTGATGGAGCAGATCATCCTGAGTGCTATCACATGGCATGTAGAGAATAACCAAGGGATCAAGCCCAGCCAGCATGGGTTCAGGAAAGGCAGGTCCTGCTTGACCAACCTGATCTCCTTCTACAACAAGGTGACCCGCCTAGTAGATGAGGGAAAGGCTGTGGATGTTGTCTATCTAGACATCAGTAAAGCCTTTGCCACCGTTTCCCACAGCATTCTCCTGGAGAAACTGGCTGCTCATGGCTTGGACGGGTGTACTCTTCGCTGGGTAAAGAACTGGCTGGATGGCCGGGCCCAAAGAGTGGTGGTGAATGGAGTTTACTCCAGTTGGCGGCCGGTCACAAGCGGTGTTCCCCAGGGCTCTGTGTTGGGGCCAGTTCTGTTTAATATCTTTATCAGTGATCTGGACAAGGGGATTGAGTGCACCCTCAGTAAGTTTGCAGATGACACCAAGTTGTGCGGGAGTGTTGATCTGCTTGAGGGGAGGAAGGCTCTGCAGAGGGTCCTGGACAGGCTGGATCGATGGGCTGAGGTCAATTGTATGGGGTTTAACAAGGCCAGGTGCAAGGTCCTGCAGTTGGGCCACAGCAACCCCATGCAACGCTACAGGCTTGGGGAAGAGTGGCTGGAAAGCTGCCTGGCAGAAAAGGACCTGGGGGTGTTGGTTGACGGCCACCTGAATATGAGCCAGCAGTGTGCCCAGGTGGCCAAGAAAGCCAATGGCATCCTGGCTTGTATCAGAAATAGCGTGGCCAGCAGGACTAGGGAAGTGATCGTGCCCCTGTACTCGGCACTGGTGAGGCCGCACCTCGAATCCTGCGTTCAGTTTTGGGCCCCTCACTACAAGAGAGACATTGAGGTGCTGGAGCGTGTCCAGAGAAGGGCAACGAAGCTGGTGAAGGGTCTAGAGCAGAAGTCTTATGAGGAGCGGCTGAGGGAGCTGGGGTTGTTTAGCCTGGAGAAAAGGAGGCTGAGGGGAGACCTTATCGCTCTTTACAACTACCTGAAAGGAGGTTGTAGAGAGGTGGGGGTCGGTCTCTTCTCCCAGGTAACAAGTGATAGGACAAGAGGAAATGGCCTCAAGTTGCACCAGGGGAGGTTTAGACTGGATATTAGGAAATTTTTCTTCACTGAAAGGGTTATCAAGCATTGGAACAGGCTGCCCAGGGAAGTGGTTGAGTCTCCATCTCTGGAGGTATTTAAAAGACGTTTGGATGAGGTGCTTATGGACATGGTATAGTGGTGGTCTTGGTAGTGTTAGGTTTACGGTTGGACTCAATGATCTTAAAGGTCTTTTCCAACCTATATGATTCTGTGATTCTGTGATTCTTAATGGTGCACGTGACAGGATTTGTAGCAGCCAAAGCTGCAGTCTCCTTCTGACGTCAATGGAAAGGATACTCATTGTTACTAAACCAAAAGAAGACACATTTTACAATTAAATTAATCCAAAATAGTTAATTTTTTGAGAAATGAAAGTGTCTGAACATGAAAATAGTCTAAACAAAAAATCAACTTAGAGAATTCACCATAGTAGCATGACATATTTCTGGATTACTTTTTTCCGAAATATTTTGTTACTCTCCTTCTGTAAAAAATCAGATGGACACAATGATGAGCCAATCTGACCAAGAATGTGTTCTTTAGAAGGACTTTGGAGTGATGATTTACATCTAGATGAGCAGTATTTTTGTAGCAGTGTTGGTCTCTATCATCTGTTATGTCAAATTGCAAATTTATTGCTTCTAATACTTAAGCAGTTGTGACCCAAGGTGTTGCTGAACTCCGTGTAACTTAAAATTTCAACTAATGCCTGCACAGAACACTGGAATTTGTTAATGATTACACATATTAGTCACAGATGTTTGGAACGTGTACATTTTTCCTGATAAGTAGTATTGGTAACAAACTCTGTCAGGTCTCAGGAGACTACAGTACATAGAGGCAATGTGTTATAGTCTACTATAGTAGTCAGAATTGCTATTGTAGTAATAAGCTTTGTGCTAACTCCTCAAGACTTCAAGATTAGGACTTGTCAGGCTTGTTTTTTCTGAACTTGGGCTGGCCTGAGATTTTCTGGGGCTTTGCTTTAGCCTGTTTAGTTGCAACAGCTACTTCCACAAACCACAGCTGAATATTACGTTATTTCTTTTAATTTTTGTTTCGTTTTTTACTGTTGTGTTACAAACATATGATAATTTTGCCATAGATTTTAAACTAATCGTAATAGAAAACAGTTATTCTCTGTAGCATGAACTGCCTATGATGCTAGGATAAAATTGCAACTTAGAGACTGCAGGTATATGATGACAAGAAAGGCCTTCAAAGCAGGGGCGTGGGGCCCTGAGGGTCCCCCAGAGGCCTCAGGGCTGTCAACAACTCACTAGTGGTCAATTACTGGTCACTAAAGGAATCCAGCTTGGGGAGCTTGGTAAGAATGATTTTCAGGGTAACAAAGAGAACAAAGAACAAGTATCCAATATATATACAGAAACATACCATGTATAATATATGTGCGTGTTAGGTTGAATTGTAAACCACTGAAGAGCGAGCAAGAGACAGAGTGTGTCAGAAAATATATTAAAATAGTCCCAAACAAATTGTATATTAAGGAGGAATACCTCACCGTCACCATTGCACTCCCCTCTGAGAAGGACTCAGTATGCTGATGATCCATTAAAACTCATCACATCTTCTTGAAGACTCAGGTCTTCAAGTACATGGTACTCAGGTCTTTAAGTACACAAAAGAATACTGAGAGAGTGAACATAACAGAGAAAATGAGTAGACACTAGGAAGCTTCTGTACAATTATTTTAACTTTAATGTTATTGAGATTTTTTTCTGTAATAGCGTTTTTATTTTCCTTCTTTTTCTGGGGTAATTGGATCTAAGCAAATTATATACATATATATATAAATAATTAGACTATTAAGATTTCAGTTGACTATTAATAAATTCTTGTCTTTGCGTATGAGGTGTGTTCCTTTGGCCCTATTGGATGAGTCAATCTAGGCTGTTAAAATTTAGCTACAACTATATATACTTGCATGCTGAGCTGATCATAAAGAAAAATGAGGCCATGCCAGAATATAAAAGCTCATAACGCGTCTACTTTGTGTTTGTTGTGATTATTTATATCCATAATCAATAGACTAGTTGAGAATGCTGGACTTCTATGTTTACTAGAAGCAATAGCCAATGAGGCTATAAGGAACTGGAACAGTGTCATCTCACTCCTAGACTGTATGGCTGAAGCAACTACGGAAAAGTATTAAAATAAATCCTTATAATACATCACTGCTACATTACAGTCTATTTGTATTTATCTTTTCAACAGGTCTTTACTTATGTATATACATTATGCTATTAACGCTAGGGTCATCACTGAGACTCCTAGATGATCAGAGAGTGTAATGAATCTAATTGTGTGACAAACTATAGACCTGGGATAAATTGTCTATATAATTGTTTTGGCTAGTAATGATGGCAGTAATTGTAATTACAAATCTTAGTTACTAGCATTCTTAGGACATTTAAAACAGCTAAATTGACACCAATGTTTCAAAGTTTTCCATTATACTCTGATGCATTATTTTTATTTTCATACAACAACATAACTTTTTAATATAACAGCATAAGATGAAAACTTGCAATACATTTTGCCAATAGTGTGCTATGAGATAGAACTTATATTTATGAATACATTAAATTTTTTTGCCTACATCTCCCCATCCTAATCTTCTCTATGAAGAAAGGACTATCTCTATGTGCCAGTTCTATTTCTGATGTGACCCAGGCAACTCTTCTCCACTGTGAAGGACTGAGGCATTAAGCAAGAACAGAATGAAGTGGGTAAATTGTGACTGCCAACTAACAACAGGGTATTCGGATGTTCAGTAAAGCACTAGCCATTAATTAAATAGCTGGCCTTCATGTCTTGATTTACACCGTCTCTCCAGAGTGCATAATGTTGCAGTATTTATACAGTTATAGGCAGAATAAATAATTTGCATAAGGTACAGAGAAGTGGAGACATATTAACATTCTGTAGTTATCAATAATATGCAGGTAAACCATTGATAAAAGTTGATTAAGCATCTACTTTTTGTCAGGGTTTGCGCAACTGAAACCAGTTTATTTTAGAGTGATTTCAACTTAATGTTGCACTTCAATTTCTGAATATGGGAATAAAATAACTAACAGTTGCCTGTAGTATAAGAAGTCTATACATTTGTGTTACATTCTTAGAGAGATAAATACTCTGGATGTTCAATAAAAGAATTTAATGTGAAACTGAACTTATGGTGATTTTTAAGTGTTTCAGTATGTGTGCCTTTAAGAGAAACACTAGCATTTATAGTACTAACTCGCTGCAAAAATAGATATCCTATACTGATAGAAAAATATTGTGCCATCTTATACTAAATGTAATATACTTAAAACAAGTTATATCAAATAATATCAAGATTGATAATGTTTTTCCACACAGGCCAACAATGGATAACTAGAGAAAACTGTAAGTACCTAATGAGTTAATTCTGGAACACTATTCCAATATTCAGTAATTTATGATTCAGGACAGAACCTCAAATAAATTCTTGTGGAACTCCACCTGTAACTAGCCTTTTTTCATTGATGCCTTTTTACTCTCCTTGCTTACTTCTTTCAAAAATTTATCTGTTGCTTCAAACATTTCCTATTGTTCCATAGGACTGTCGACGTTTAGCCCCATTTGGCAATTAAGTACCACACAGCCGCTCACTCGCTCCGCCCCCCAGTGGGATGGGGGAGAGAATCAGAAGAGCAAAATTAAGAAAACTCATGGGTTGAGATAAGAACAGTTTAATAATTGGAATAAAAATAATAATAAATAATTGCAATGAAAGGGAAACAACAAGAGAGCGAGAGAGGAACAAAACCCAGGGAAAAAAACAAGTGATACAACCGCTCACCTCCCGCTGACCGATGGCCAGCCAGTCCCTGAGCAGTGATCACTACCCCCTGGCCAACTCCCCACAGTTTATACACTGGGCATGATGTCATACGGTATGGAATAGCCCTTTGGCCAGTTTGGATCAACTGTCTTCTCTGTGCCCCCTCCCAGCTTCTTGTGCACCTGGCAGAGCATGGGAAGCTGAAAAGTCCTTGACTAGTGTAAACGTTACTTAGCAACAACTAAAACATCAGTGTATTATCAACATTATTCTCATAGAAAATCCAAAACACAGCACTATACCAGCTACTAAGAAGAAAATTAACTCTATCCTAGCCAAAACCAGGACAGTATCCACCCCTTATCTATACCATCTATGTCATGGCCAGGTCCTACCCTTTCTAATACATTCCAATGGATCACCACCACTTTTCCTGTCTTTAGATATATACACACAGATATCATTCCCTTGGTGTATGGGCCATCCCTCTAAAATGTCCGTTCAGTTCATTTAGTCCATGACTTTGGGCTCCATCTGTCATAACAGTCCTTCAGGGCAGGAGAGATGGTGTGTGGTGTTGGATTGTTGCATGCTGAAGTCAGATCTGGTTCCATCACTGCTGCACTTTGCTTGCTTTCATCAAAGTTCACTCTTCATTAATCTGGGTGATTCTCAGTGCAATACCATTGATATGGTGTATAGTAACCATAAAAGTGATGACATACAGTATTATATAGCATTTAACATCATACCATTCAGCTTATTGGCTACTTTCACCAAAAATCAAATCCCCTTGAGGTACACAGCGGACTTCCCCATCCTTTCACACTAACCACCAAGCACACCCAGGTCTTTGAGCAAAAGCAATCCAAAGGATGGGCTTGCCTTTGCCCGAGGCAGGAGTAACCAAGACTGTCTTCCCCAGCATATTTTTTATGTGCACTACTAACCTGTGCAACAGTGTCCATGGTCAAGTCCACCCCTCGATCACGAGCCCATGTATCTGCTGCATCTCGTCCTTGATGGACTGAGCTGTCATGAGCCCACCAAGCTATAAATAATTCACCCTTATGTTGCCAGTCCAGACCCACCTGAGCCACTTCAATCTTAGCAGCCTGATCCACCTGCTGGTTGTTTTGATGTTCTTCAGTGGCCCGACTGTTGGGTACGTGAGCATCTACGTGATGTACTTTTACAACCAGGTTCTCTACGTGGGCAGCACTACCTTGCCACTATGTGGCAGCCCAGCTAGTTTGCCTCTGTGCTGCCAGTTGTTCTGCTTCCATTGCTGTAACCACCCCCACAGGGCATTTGACACCACCCATGAATCAGTATAGAGATAAAGTACAGGCCATTTTTCTCATTCAGCAATATCTAAAGCCAGCTGGATGGCCTTGCCTTCTGCAAATTGCCTCAATTTCCCTTCTCCTTCAGCAGTTTCTACAACTTGTCGTATGACTACAACTCCGTACAGCACCTTTCCACCTCCGATGCTTTCCTACAATACACCAGGACCCATCAGTGAACAGGGCATATTGCTTCTCAATTTCTGGTAGTTTGTTCTACAGTGGGGCCTCCTCAGCACACGTCTGTCACCTCCTCCTCTGGTGATATTCCAAAAGCTTTGCCTTCTGGACAGTCCTTGAGCCAGTCCACTTCCAAAATTCCTGGGCAATGAGGGTTTCCTATTCGAGGCCATTGTGTGATCAGTGCAACCCACTTACTCCACGTAGCATCAGTTGCATGGTGTGTAGAGGGGACCCTCCCTTTGAACAGCCAGTCCAGCATCAGCAGTCGGGTTGCCAGGAGGAGCTGTGCTTCAGTACCAACCACTTCTGAAGCAGCTCGTACCCTTTCATATGCTGCCAATATCTCTTTTTTAGGTGGAGTATAGTGGGCCTTGGATCCTGTGTATCCCGAACTCCAAAACCCTAAGGGTCGACTTTGAGTCTCCCCTGGTGCTTTCTGCCAGAGGCTCCAGGTGGGGCCCTTCTTCCCGGCCGTGGTGTAGAGCACATTCTTTACATCTTGCCCTGCCCGGACTGGCCCAAGGGCTACTGCATGAACTACCTCCTGTTTAATTTGTTCAAAGGCTTGTCATTGCTCAAGTCCCCATTTGAAATCATTCTTCTTCTTCTGGGTCACTTGATAGAGAGGGCTTACAATCAGACTGTAATTCAGGATATACATTCTCCAAAAACCCACAATGCCTAAGAAAGCTTGTGTTTCCTTTTTGCTGGTTGGTGGAGGCATGTCTGTTATTTTGTTGATCACATCCATTGGGGTCTGATGATGTCCATCTTGCCATTTTACTCCTAAAAAATGGATTTCCCTTGGCCTTACTTTGTTTTATGGCAAAACTGGCCTTCAGAAGGATTTGGACTATTTTCTTTCCAAAAACTTCTTCTGCTCTCTTGCCCCATACGATGATGTCATCAACGTATTGCAGGTGTTCTGGAGCTTCACCCTGTTCCAGTGCAGTCTGCATCAGTCCATGGCAAATGGTGGGGCTGTGTTTCCACCCCTGGGGCAGTTGATTCCAAGTGTACTGAACACCCCTCCAAGTGAAAGCAAACTGTGGTCTGTGCTCTCTGCCAAAGGCATTGAGAAAAACACATTAGCGATATCTTTTGAGGCGTACTACTTCGCTGCCTTTGACTCCAATTAATATTGAAGTTCCAGCGTGTCCAGCACGGCAGCACTCAGCAGTGGCATGACTTCATTCAGGCCACAACAGTCTACTGTTAATCTCCACTCTCCATTAGACTTTTGCACTGGCCATATAGAGTTGTTAAAAGGTGAGCGAGTCTTGCTGATCACTCCTTGGCTCTCCAGTCAACGAATCAGTTTATGGATGGGAATCAAGGAGTCTTGGTTGGTGCGATATTGCCTCCGGTGCACCGTTGTGGTAGCAATCGTCACCTGTTGTTCTTCGACCCTCAGCAACCCCACAACAGAAGGGTCCTCTGAGAGACCAGGCAAGGTGGACAGCTGTTTAATTTCCTCCATCTCCAAGGCAGCTATACCAAAAGCCCACCGGTACCCTTTTGGGTCCTTGAAATACCCTCTCCTCAGGTAGTCTATGCCAAGGATGCACGGAGCCTCTGGGCCAGTCACAATGGGGTGCTTTTGCCACTCATTCCCAGTTAGGCTCACTTCAGCCTCCAATACAGTTAGCTGTTGGGATCCCCCTGTCACTCCATTAATACAGATGGGTTCTGCCCCTTTATAGCTTGATGGCATTAGGGTACACTGTGCACCAGTGTCTACTAGAGCCTTATACTCCTGTGGGTCTGATGTGCCAGGCCATCAAATCCACACAGTCCGGTGAACCCAGTTGACCATTTCCTCTACTTGGCTGGAGGCAGGGCCCCTCTAGTCCTGATCACAGTATTCATTACCTACTTCTTGTAAATACGAGTCAGAAGTTTCTACATTAAAATCAGGAGTAAGATCAGCCCTTTTACTCTGCCTGGGGAACTGCCCACTGGAAACCGGAGCAGCAATTTTCCTGGAAGAGCCCCCTTGGGTGATTGCAAGCCTCCTTGCAACTTACTTATCCATGCCTCTAGGGTCAAGGCAGGTTTTCCATCCCACTTCCTCATGTACTCTCCATGGTCATGCAGGTAAAACCATAGGGTGCCCTGTAGTGTGTACCCTTTAAATCCTCTCTCTTGAGCAGAACGCTGACTCCTAATAGCTGAGACACTGGTCCGTACAGGTGGGGAGTATGATCTATCCTCTTTAAGTTGCTGGACCAGCTTCTCCACAGCTGAGATGAGGGAGGAAGAGGTACTTTCTTCGTACTCCTGGAGTTGGCTAGCCGCTTCATCCAGCATTTGTCCCTCTCTGTCTTTCCAGGTCAGTATTGACAGTGAGTTGGTATACGATGCTGATGCGCTCTGTACCAGCTTCCACCACGTGGGTTGTGTGCACCTAACTTCATCTGGATATGGATAACTGCTTGTTCAGGTCATCATAAATTACCTCCAGCATACTTAACTCCCTCAGGCACTGGATACCTCTCTCCATGGTTGTCCGTTTTCCTGGGTGATACATAACATCTTCCTTGAAGGGATATCTTTCTTTCATAGCTGAGAGGAGTTGTCTCCAGAGGCTGAGGTCTTATGCTCCTTTTCCAATTGCTTTGTCAATGCCCCCTTCCCTAGGAAGGGATCCCAGCTGTTTGGGTTCCTTACCCTCTAATTCCAGGCTACTGGTCCCGTTATCCCAGCATAGGAGCAGCCAGGTGACAATGCGTTCACCTGGACCATGGCTGAAATATTTTCTCATATCTCACATTTCACTCAGGGATAGAGATCGGGTGGTTTCCATCTCGTTTACGAGTTCTTCCTCTTCCTCCTCCTCTCCCTGTGATGGCCCTGCTCTTTCATCTTCTCTTTCTAAATGAGCTGACTTTCATTTCCAAGATTTCTTCTTGTGTATAGGGGTGACTGATACCAGCACAGATTGCTTCCCTGGTTCAGCCGCAGTGCCTGTCGCTGGGGTTTGAGTAACCACGGTATCTCTGCAGAGGTTGGAGTAGCCATAGAGACTGTCGCCAAGGTTGTTGGAGTAGCCATAGTGCCTGTTGCAGCGGGGGTTGGAGTAGTCTTGGCACCTGTTGCATGCGGGGTTGGAGGAGCCATGGCGTCTGTTGCAGGTGGGTTTAGAGTAGCTGCAGTGCCTGCCGCTTTGTTGTCAGATCCTGACATCTTCTCTTCCCCTTGAGGGTTCTGAATAGTCTTGAACAGGGCTTGGTAGGCATGGGCCAGGCCCCAGCACGTTGCAGTGATTTGTGTCTCTGTGGAATTGCCAGGGTAACGACATGCTTTTTCCAAATATTTTGTTAGTTTTTAGGACCCTGCATTTGTTCAGGGGTGAAGTTCCAAAACACTGGAGGTGCCTACTGTCTTAGGTACTTGCCCATAGTATCCCACACACCCTGCCACTCGTAACTATTCAGCCTTGGGGCAGAACTCTGGATGATATTCTTAAATTGCTTATTAACCTTAGACAAAACCAAAACTATATTCCCAAGCAGTGCCAATAAAAGTTAACTACCCATGGATGTTCAAGATACTGAAAAGTTACTGTAATGAAGGAGGAAACGTCATAGAAGAAGGTAGTGAAGCTGCTATTCTGTATTTCCTCCATTAAAAACCTCTCAGAGGAAGAAGTATAATTGCTAATTGTCTCCATGAGGTTTACCCGATGTACAGTAATGGCTTCAGTACAAAACTTAGATAACAAATGAAACTCAAGGTCACTGTTTAAAAACAAATCTCCCAGGCAAAACATCACTAATCACTGCAGAGCACAGCAAACTGCAAAAAACAACATCGATCTTTAACATGTACAGCAAAAAAATGAGCATGGTGCAGATCAGATAAACCAGTATGGAGAACAGATGAATCAGTATGGTGACCCGCAAATATTAACAGATCTAAATTCCTTAGTATGCTCTCGTTAACCTGTTCTTATCTGAAACCCTTTGAGCCCCACGTTGGGTGCCAAAAAGGACTGTTGTGGTTTAGCTTCAGTTGGCAAGCAAGCACCACACAGCCACTCGCTCACCCTCCCCCCGGTGGGATGGGGGAGAGAATCGGAAGAACAAAAGTAAGAAAACTCATGGGTTGAGATAAGAACTGTCTAATAATAGGGAAAAAAATAATAAATAAATTTTAATGAAAAGGAAAACAACAAGAGAGGGAGAAAAAGAAATCCCAGGAAAAGACAAGTGATACAGCTGCTCACCACCTGCTGACCGATGCCCAGCCAGTCCCCAGGCAGCGATCACTACCCCCTGGCCAGCTGCCCCCAGTTTATATACTGAGCATGACGTCATTAATGTTATCAATATTATTCTCATACTAAATCCAAAACATAGCATTATACCAGCTGCTGTGAAGAAAATTAACTCTATCCCAGCCAAAACAAGGACACTCTAGGACAAGAGCTGAGTTGAAATCTGCTGGCTTGCCCCAGCACCAGCTTGCAATTCAATCTGCCAGCTCCTGTTTATGAATTATCAGCCCCACCTTCTAGCTGCTTGCTCAGTGGGCAACTCATAGCAATACCATATATTTGGATGCATGTTCTTGCTCATGAGCAGAACAAAAGGGGATTTATATCTGTCTTTTTTGCCAGTTTATGTACAATCCAACAAGCAATCCAGTTCTTCATATTTAGTAAAATGAACTCATACCAATTTACAAAAACTGAAAAATATATTTCATAGAGCTTTACCAAGAAACGAATAAATAAATAAATAAAAATTTGCAGTCAGGCAAAACCTGGAAGCTTTTTTTTTTGATATCCCAAAGGGAAGTTGATGAAAACAAAATATTTCAAGTCTATTTTAAAAGTAATTCTGATAGTAGAAATAAAAAAAAAAAAAACTTTTAGTTATAATGGAAGTTCCATTGCAGTCTTACGTGTATTTCTGGTTACCCCAAAGTCAGAATGCACATATTTGCTATGAATAGAGCTTATGGCATAATACGATATGAAGTCCAATATCATAGATGTTGTCTTGTGGCCTTTTTCATTACTTAGGTGCTCTCAGGATGCTGCTGCTGGTATTTGTATTCACCAGTGCTAATAAAATTCCCTATGGTGAAATTTTTGTTGTAAAATATGGTAATTTTCTAAGTGAAAAATAGGGTATTATTAAGCTATATATCGCTGTTAGTAATGTTGTGACTTTTACTGCGGGTGTTTGAATGCCTCCAGTAACTATTCGATGAATCTATCTCCAAAGGAAAGTGTGAAGTATCACTGAATTACTGCTGTCAAAACTAACAGAGGCTTTATATAACAGTGGCAGTTTGTGCTATAAAAAAAAAAAAAAAAAAAGAAATTTTAACGGGCAGAGAAAAGAAAGAAAAACAACCCGAAACAAAAATCCGAAACTAAACCACGGCTACTACAGAAGTATTTTTCTCTGTTTTCCTGTAAATCTTCCCTTTTGTCATTTGAATCTCAAACATTATATTGGATTTTATTAAATTTATTATTTCTATTTTCAGCTTATTTCATCTTTCCTTAACAACCTTTGTAGAGACTACTTACTTCACTCTAACATTTTTTTTTTTAAAAGCAATAAAACTTTACAGGTGCTGTTTTCAAACCCACAACCAACCTTTTTGTAATTGTACTTATGCTTATGCTGAAGCTAATGGGATACATGTTCACCAGTACTGGCAGCTGTTGAAGAGCCTCTTTTTTATTATGATAAATTAACAAGAATTCACAACTAAAAATTTAGTTTAAAGATACAGGCTGCATCACACAAAGGAGTGTGAAACTACTAAAAAATTGAGTTCACTTCTGTCACAAAATCATGCAATATGAAAAAGAATATAAATTATTAAGAATTTCTGAAAAAGAGAGGTATTTACATGGCAGATTTGATTATATTTTCCCTGTTTTAAAGCATAAACTAATGAAAACACTACTGATAGGAATGCTTAAATGTAAAAGAATATGTAGTGTTGAATACTTCAACATTGTTTCCAAATATGTATGAAGAAAAAATGCATTTAGGAGTTTGTGGAAACACGTAGAGATTTTTCTTTTAAAATTTTATATTTAATAAAAAGAAGTTTTCATATTCTGAGCCTTATTAAGAGAAACTCAAGGTATGGGTTTGGGGTTTTTGTTGTTTTTTTGGACAAAAGATCTGAAAGGAAATGAAAGTTTCAATAGTTCTACTTATAAGGTATGTATTTTGTATAAATATTGTAACCCTCAACCGAATTAGACTATGGAGAATCTAATACAATAACCTGGCAACACTAAACATTATAGATTCATTTTGTGCATCATTCATATTTATATATGTATGTGTTGGCTTCTGTTTTTTTTTTTTTTCCTGTTCAAGCATTCCCATGTACCCTAAGGTTATCCCCAGCACATGCACAACATAGCCTTGCTTTCATTCTATAAAAACACTGTTCTGCTGAATTGCAAAACAATCCTCACATTATTTGACACACTGCACAGAGAAACAACAGAAACTAACACATGTAAGAAATATTTATATTTTTGATACAAAGGTACGTAACTACAACCCAGTGCTAGATGGGTGTGCCCTTAGACGTAAGTGGAAAGGTGTTTGTTTATCTCTGGCTTATAAGATCTTTGGATGAGTAGCTCAGCCTCAGAAAACTAAACTGTTAAAGCCTAGGTTAGAGAAGATAAATTACACTTATAGAATCTTAGATATTCAGAGAGAATTCAGCGGGGTAAGCAGATTAAGAATTTGTGGACAGAAGGGAAACAAAAGGCTACCTTCAGAGAAAGGTTCACTCTAGGTAGGAAAACATCAAATGAAGAAGCGAAATAATGAAACAGAAGACAGTATTTGTTACAAAAGCCATGCACAAGTGATGAAATCTTAAATTCTGTAAGACTTCAGAGGACATATAAGAACAATCACAAGTATAGCACCTCAGCACAGCAAATGTAGTTTTTTCACAGTTGTTAGCCCACCACAGTTCTTTTACTAACTTAGCAATAAAAGGGCTAATGGCTTTTCAGGTCGTTATGGACCTGCCTGGTCTTGACTTTGTTTCAGCTTAGTTTTAGCTGCAACACCATCTTGCTCAACAATCTGATGACTGTCATCTAACTTGCTTGTAGCTTCAGCTTAGCTTTATGCAACTGTACCAAGGAATTGTACCACCTACGGTAGAGGTTTAATAAAACTTAATAATCATTGAAACTAAATTTGTGCATCAGGCAAAAAGAAGTGTTAGCAACAGACTGTTCGGAAATATGAAAAAGAACACCACATGCAAGACTGAAGAGGAAAGAAAGTGAACTACCACCACTACTGACACCATACTCCTCTTGACAAAGGACTCTATACTGGCAAGCCACCACAGCATCCCATGGTAAGAAAAATGGCCCTTGACCTTTGACTGCAGTTGCTTAGAAAGCTGAGTATAGCAATGGAGAACAGGGGAAGATACTAGATATCTATAACTGAAAAGTGTTAATATCATCGTAATTAGATTAATGATAGCTGCTTGCTGTATTTTGATTAGACTGTTAAAACATTACTTAGACTATCAATAAATTCTTGTGTCTGTGTAAAAGATGTGTTCGCTTTTTGCCCATAAGAAAATTTTGAGTGTCTTAAAAGTCGATTCAGGTACACATGTACAGTCTCTCATTATTTTATACAGGTTTGTATATGTCTTGTACAGACTGAAACAGAGTGTGATTGGTCATTAAACTCTCTCAGAATCAAAGCAGAAACAGATAAAATATTTATGTGTCTCTGAGCGCCTGGAAGGACATACTAGGTAAAAGGATATTTATGCCATCTAGTTTGGTTTTTTAAAGTTACTTCTGATGTATGCAATATGGGATTTATTCCCGTGTTGCACATCCAGATATGCACCCTAGTTGTGTGTACACTGGCATTTGAACGCAGAACTCCTCCTTCTCTGCATCTGGTTTTCTTTGGAAAAAAAAAGCCAGGTGCGTGATATCGAGGCAACTGGTATGTTCTCCAGCAGTCCCCCACTCTGGGTGATCAGATCAGACTCTGTTCCAGAGCTTTGATGCTGAGTAGTGCTCAAGTAGCATCTATTTCTCTGCAGTAATTAAATAGACAGCATATGCTCCTAACTTAGAAGTGAAACAACATACCTAGAGATATTTATGCTAAAAATTCTTCTGTTTTTCTATTCTGCTGGCAGTAATGTTATGGGGGTTGTTAGGCTAACAAAACAGAAAGGCAAATCCATGGAAAAATGTCTAAATCTATTTAAGGGAAAAGTTGCTGACAGAAAAGGGATAAAATAACTTAGAAGCAAAGTATCCTAGCATTTCAGAATTATTTGAAAGAATAAGAATTTTTAGCAGCATTCTGGGACAAAGCTTAAAGAAGAGCATGGAGAAAAAAATGGTGAGAACTTTTAAAAACAATCCAATTTAATGAAACACACCAATCCAATAATTCAATATAACAATGTATGCTGACATAGCCAAGTGTGATGTATCACACACAGAAAGCTCCATAAAATACATCATTTTCCACAGATGTTTAAAACTCTATGCGATACTAATTAATGATTATGATTCAATCATTTGGTATGCTAAAGGAGAGTGGAGAAACAAACCCATATATCCCACCAGGTAACAGGCAGCTGGTACACATACCATTCTGTATAATTTTAAAATGAAAATAGGAAAACAAAACACATCAGGAAGATGTAGAATATGAGACTTTGTAACATTGTCTTTTTGTGTTTTGAAGACAGCATTCATGTTTTCAGAGATATGCAAAATAAAAAATAATTTTAAAAATGCATCAAATTTCACTTCATATTTCTGGGACTTACTCAGAACAAGGATCTATGACTCTGAATCGTAATTTATCCAACTCCAGTCATTCAGGTGTCTGTGAATACGTACTTCTGAATCTCAGGCTCACTGCCATTAATTTCACAGGATCCCAAACACAATATGTAACTATTGATGTTGCACAGTGAGCACAATGCTACATTATAATGTGGGTTGTTTGTTTTGGTTTTTTTTTTTTTTCCTTTGGATGTTTTTAGTTTTAGCTGTTCACTGAGCTTGGGACTCATCTCTCCTAACTTCAGACCAGTGATAGTTTATAGCTGAACTAGTCACCTCAAAATCCTTCACCTCAAAATGGAGAGAAACAGAGCAGTACATGTGCTCTGTAATTTCCATATGAGAATGGTTTAGTAATTACTGTATGATGTTTAAATCATAACATCAAAGGTCAGATAGCCATAATACACGATTAAAAGTGTGAAAGACAGACATTTTGAATGACAGACTACTCCTCTTGGCTGATCCTGTAACTTGTTTGTTTTTCTTGTGCTGCCTGGTGTTTGCTTGTAGGACTGTTTAGAAGCCTTTTGGAACTGTCTAATCTATATTCCCTAAGGACTTTTAAATAGAAATGTTGTTTCTTCTACTTTGATCCTTTAAAGAATATTTAAAGCAAGAAAGGTAATATCAAATTTGTTGTTAAGCATGAATTTGTTTGCTGATAAAAAGGTGGCAATCATAGGTATTGTTTCCTTTTGGAGGCTTGAAATAATAAAAAGCACAGTATCTTTAAGCAAAAAATATGTTTTTCTACATGTCTCCCTATACGGTGCGGTTTTCCATCAGATGTTTCTCCACTCATTACTGATTACTAGGACTGTATAAGAGTTCCCAATGAGACATCTTGCAGAAAGTGCTCCTTTCTGCACTTCAAGTCCTTTAGTTGGTCAGAACTGATTTCACCAGACACAGAAAAAAGATGGTGGTTGGATTCTGTCCAAATATTTCCTTCATTCACATGAAAAGATCTCAATAATTTCAATGTGAGACTTCTGTCTTATTCCAGGGAGCACTGAATGGCTTTTAGGGAAGACTGTAGGGTAGTGAAGAAGTGAAATCAATGGAAAAGCTTATGCAGCATTCAGCAGGGGTAGATTTTAGCCATAGAGGAGTAAAAAAGGAAGCCTTTTTTTTCTTGTTTTCCCTTTCAGCAGATATGAGAAATTGTGTTCCCTCTTGTTTCTAGCTTCAGACAGTAAAAGCTATATATATACCTTTTCTCTTGATTTCTTAAATTCAGGCAAATTTAAAGCTGTAAGAGATATGTGGGATCATTAAGATGTGCATCACCAGAACAGAATAGGAAATGAGATTTTGAGAGATTGAAGATGTCTTTGGTTTTAAATGAAAACAGTCATTAATATCTCTTTACATTCTGGAAATAAATGGAGGGAAAAAAAGTCAATTTTTTTAAACTGATAGGCAGAAATATACAAAATGGATTTTAAACTATAGGGAGGGAGAAAACAGAGGGGGGAGGAAGACTTCCTGATGTAATATTTTATGTGCCTCAAGAAGAATTGTGCTGTGATAGAAAATACACTGAATAAATATATCTAAATATCTCTTAAGGATTTCAAAGATTTAATCTTCTGACTGTGATAATAACTAATCATCTGGAAAATTTGTTCTTCTTTCTTTTCCTTGTTATTAATTATAGAAAGATATTAATGTATTTTTGAGGTGCTGCTAGGGAAGCACTGGAACCATCTGTACACTAGTACAATTTATGAGAAATACAAACTGCATAATTAACTGTACCTAAGCATATTTTTTTTTAGAGGGGAGAGTTTAAAAAAAATTATACTTTTGTTCATGCAGTGTGTGTTGAAGAATATATTTATTCAAATGAATTTTGCAGTATTCAGATATTTCTAAGGGATTTGCCTCTGAAAATTACAAACTATACTCCGAATGTCATCTTAACTTAGAGATTCAACTGCTAAATCAACATATCTGTATTTTCTGTAGTTAGCCTCAAAGTTCAAAAACATGTGAGCAGATGTTGAACTTAAAGTACCTATGTAGATTTACCAAGGTTAATGAATAAGAGTAATTTAGCACCTACCGCATTCTCTGTAAATAACAATGCTGAATCTTGCCATGTTCTGTTTCTCCTTGCTTTGCTTTGTTTTTACTTAATCTAAAACATTCCTGATCAAATTAAGAATTGCTTTTAAACAATTACATATCTTTAAAGATATATTTAATTGTCACCAACTTCAAAATTAAGTGCATGTTTCGCTACAACTTTACCATCAGTCAGGGTCTGAGCTACAAATTTTGGAAAAAGAACTAGTAACATTTTACTTAGTCTAAAATATAACCTCAATTAAAAAAGGGGGGGGGGGGATAATAGTGTTGTAATTTTCATAAACCAATAATTATGTATTATCAATAATAAACTTTGATTGAAAATTAGGTCCCATGGCTCCATGAAAGACCAATTTTTCAGTTAGCAAATATGTATCTAGGATAAAATAGGCATCACTGTGTGGTAATCAATCTTTTTTCTGTGACAACTATTATAGATTAACATTTTAGTAGGATAAAAAGGTAAGGGTTCGCGAACTCTAGGAAGAAAGCCTATGTTTCAATTATAGTGCATAATAATGTGAATGTCTTTTTCTTAAATCAACTTTTACTGAAAAAAAAAAAAATCAACCTTTTTCCCTTCCATATGAAATGAAGACATGCAAAACTCTGAAGCTCTGAAAGCCAATGTTTTCTGCTGGTTTTAGATGAAAAAGACAGCTATGATGAGAGCTTGTTTGCAATTTAAGTATGTGTGCATTTGAAAAGTTAATGTTAATTGTGTTTTTCTGTGAAAAGGAAAAAGCGATCATAACGCAACTCACAGATTATAACAACATGCTGCAAAGTATAGGAACTAAGAGCACTGAATGAACAAATTACAAAATGACCTGCTGTGATCATAGATAAGATTATTTTTAGACAGTGAAGTGTTGCAACAGAACTTTTGACAGTATTTAAGCAAAGACATAAGAGATACAAAAGATGATTAGAGAGAACAGCTATCTTTCTCCATTCAGCAGAGAAAAGCACCTGGCTGTTTCCAGGAAACCATTTATTGTGGCTAAGAAAGTCATAGAAGTGGTGGCTGTAGACCTACAGAAACATTTTATTGGTAGTTGAGCTTCATTTTTATCTTCATTCTTCCATCAAGAAGGTATAGTAACTGATAAACAGTCACAGTGATATTCTTAATTTCAGTTTTTACATTGCAACATGTCCCAGATACCTAATGGACAGTCCCTTGCATGACATTTTTATGGTCATTAAAAAAAAAAATCATTAGTCAATATTCCTTTTGCAATGGATCTCCAGAAGCCAACTAGTCCTACCTCCTCAAGGAAGGTCTAATTAGATCAGGTTGTTCAGGAACTTTTTTAGTTGAGTCCTGAACACCTCCTAGGATGGAGATTGCACAGCCTTTTTGGGTAACCAGTTCCAGTGTTTGACTTCCTCGTGGTAATTTTTTGTTTTCTCATCTAAATAGTCCACATAGTTTAGAATTCCATGGATGCATCTAGCATGAGATGAGGCTGGTAAGAAAGAAAGTTCCCCTGAGGTGTAAGCATCTTCCATTTCTTGGGATATATTTCTTGGTTTGATTCAGATCATAAATATATACATAAATCAATCAGAAAATTTCATACAGCATAAACCCTGATTTTCAGACAACTCTATAGAGAAGTATATTGTAGGAAGGACACTTTATATTGTTCAGTAAAGTACAATAATTTTTTATATTATAAGGTTTGTTATGAACATTTTCCAGGTCTTTTTTGTATCAAAGTGTCACACTTAAGAAAATCTTTATCATTCTTACTGATAAATAAGCTAATTCATATTCAGAAACTGAAAGGCAGTATCTTGTACTTAATATTCTGGATATTTATGACTGCAGAAAGGAAGGAACTAAAAGTAATAATTTAAAATTGCAAGCATCACCTTTTTTTAATCTGATCCAGCTTTTTGTCTGTGTTCCAGTGTCTACCCTGTGGAATAACAGGGCAGTTATGTTTTAATGCTCTTGCCAACTGGAGCTTTTTTAAAAAAAGATAGACATCAGTTGTAATACAGTACAGGTGACTCTGCCATAGGAAGTATTATTGCACAATTCTCTGTATAAACTAATCAACTGTGTTTAAAAACTGGCTGTTCCTGGCCCCAGTTAACACAACTGAGAGGCTGAAGCAGGACTGCACATTGGTAAGTATTAGACCTTAGAGTCTTAATCTACATTTGAAATTGTATTAAGTGTAGGTGTCCAGGTGTTGGCAGCAAGGGGCTACAGGTGTGGCCTCTGTGAGAAGAGGCCAGGGCTGCCCCATGTCAGACACCAGCACTCATGGGGACACTCAGACATCTGGGCCTACCTGTGTCACCCCCACTACACATGGGAACCCAGGTGACCTGTGGACCCTGAAATCTGGGAAACCCACAGAACTCCCACCATTTATGAGGATCCAGGCATCCAGGTGTCCCAAGTCAAATCTGCTTTTCCTGTGATGGTAATCAGTAAGTGTTCTCCCTGTCTTCATCTTGATCCACAAGCTTTTCCACCCTGTTTTCTCTCCCTGTCCTGTTGAGGAATGAAAGTGAGAGAGCAGTTAGGTGGGCATCTGGCTGAAGTCCGAGGTCAACTTACTACAGTCCTTTGTGACTGGTTATTTCTTGTCCCAGCTAACACAACTGAAAGGCAGATGCAGGACATTACTCGTGTTTACCTTCCTAATGTACTTATGGACAGCACTCTTAGCCACTCTTTGTTTTGTTAGACTGAACACGGCAAACTCTTAGAGAACAAGGAATAGTAGAAATATGCATACATTTTGAAAGGGGAACACAATAAAAGAACAAACTAGTTGGATATAGTTTTCTAATGGAAAAAACAAAAGATACTTCAGCCGTACTAAAATATGCATGTAAGCAAAGAGATAATCAGCTGTCTGCAACACTGAAAAACACTTTTAAAATGGGTGGGTAGTACAAGTGTATATCAACCTGTCTGTCCATTTACATTCAGTTGAATGTGGGCATTTGACTCCTATAAATAAATTTGATTTATATCAGAGTTCTTTTATTCCCAATATAAGTAAATTATACACAATGGAACCATGAATTAAGTTTTTAGGATGGAGGCTTTCAGAGTATTTTGAATTTACATTACATTTTACTTCTTTCCTGGTTTTGTGTGAAGCTAGTGTTGTCTTCTAACTTTTCTGAAAGTATCTTTGTATATTTATATGTTCTTTTATAAAATTAAAATGTTGGAGGAAATTAAGATTTTTAAACAGGTTTCCATAGAAAATAAGTCAAGATCAAAATTTGTCAGGACCCTGAGCCCACTCCCATCTTCCACGACTTTGTTGGATGAGTCCAAACTCAGCTCCTTTAGTGAGAAAAGCTTTTATGAAAAACTTAGAAGATGCCTCAGCAACAGCTGCCCCTTCTTCAGGGAACTGCTTTTAAGCTGGAGATCTCACCTTTGGTGCCCACCTGAGCTGCAGTGTCACAGCAATGCTTATGACTGGCCATGGACCCTGTTGGTTTGGACATGGACCCTGGTGGCAACCCATGGGCCAATGTCCCATCCCATTCTTGGCCTGTCCCCTGGAAGGGCTGGGGCAGTGGGACAGGCCCTGGCCACATGACCCTGCCTTTATGACCCTGTGAGGAGCCCTTGCTGCTTCCAGGCTCAGCCCCAGGGAGATGCTGACCCATACAGAACCCTGACCAAAATTTACTGTTTCTTGCCATCAGAAAACTACATTGATATTCTGTAAAGAAGTGGATCTTCAAAGAACTAATAGCAGATGAGCTCACTATATAGTCACAGGGTAGAAGGACTATGAATTGTGAAACTTCCTAACATTTCATCATTTGATTTCATGTTAATGTTCTGTTGAACTGTGGGGTTTTACTATCATTTTCACCTTCTTTAATTTGTAAATTATCCCTTAATTCTCCCTCTCTCCAGAAAGAAACTCAATGTTTGTTTGATGTTCTTTTTTGAGTTGTGTGGTTTTTGCATTTGTTTTATTTTTTTTTAATTTACCTTTTGTCTTTGGTTGGTTGGTTGTTTTTTTTAAAACCCAGATCTGAATATTGTGTCAAATATAAGGGAAAAGGCAATGCTTCACTTTTTACAGCTACCCATTCAACAGCATTCCACTTTGAGTCAGGAACAGTAATAATTCTGATAATAGCATGTCCAGAGTCAAGTAAAACTGAAAGGTGACAGTGAGATAGATACCCACAGGAAAAGTAATCTTGCAGTCCTTGGCTTCTCACCTAAGCCTCCCTCCTTCCTCCTGTAAAACTACTCTGACACGAACCCCAAGATAAATGTCTAGCTATAAGTACATGTTGTTGTCTTGAAGAACTGAGGAAAGGGAAAGGCAAGGAGTGATTTAGTAGTTCGTCTTCATGCCAATATCACGACCTCTGTCATGAAGCTGGTTTAAAGCAAAAATTGAAGCTTGACTTTCCCCTTATTCACTTCTCCATGGAAGCATGCAGTCATAAGCACCACTCATTCTTGAAGTATTCATCCTAGTGCTCTCTTAACAGTTAATACAACAATAAATTCATATCAAGAAGCCTGGTATAACAGAATACATTTACCAGGTTTTAATATTAGAGGGTTAAGAAGAATGCTAACAATTAATTTAGTAGCTAAGGAGTTATAGGGATTTTCAGTTCACAAATGAACTAGGTATTCTTTAATTATTAAACTTTTTAGAAAAAAATAGACAAACACTAAAAGTAGAAGAAATGCTTAAGAGAAATGCAGTAGTAGAACCACCTTCATATGTACTGGGACAAAGATTGTCTAAAGTATTTATACCTTACAAATTTGGTTAATACAATGCGTACTATAAATTCAAATATGTTAAGTTTATCTATAAATGTATAAAAAGAATTTTCTAAAGATTTAATGTGCTTATAGTAAATGCCCATAACAAAAAAGCTAAAGAGTCATATTTCTGCATACAAAATATTTAAAAGATGGAGTAAACATGTAAAGTCATATATAACAGGAGAATGCACTCAGTAACTTTTCCAGAAACAGTTTCCACATACAGTTAAAAATTTCTGCATTTAACATAATAATGTAAGTTACTATTAAAATGTAATAGATATTAATTATATATAGCATAATAATGAATATATTGCCCTATACAGTAAATCCAGAGTAAATAACATTGACACCCTATTATAGGGATGTATTACTATCTGCTTAAATATTTTGTGGAATAAGTATGTCTTTAAGCTTTTGTGTAAATGGGACTTTGCTGAACTGGGTTCTATTAAAAAAATTTTCATGCTGGTTTGTTTTTAATATGGAAAATAAGAGAGAAAAATGAAGCATGTTAAATTAAATCTACTTAATGTTGCAAAAAATCCAGAATCTTTACTGTCTATTTCTGACTACTCAATATTGTTTTGTTAATATTGAACTACTGCATCTATGTTGATATAAGTAATATAAACCTGTAGGTCCTTGTGTGTGTTTATATCCACTACGTGGCATACTACTAATACGTTTGCTGAAGTGTTTCACAAAAAAGAGCTCCTGATCCTTTTATACATATTGATATTGACTACTCAGGTCAGAATTTTTCCAGGATCATTGGGGAAAAAAAGCTCCTAATACAGAATTTTAATTTCTGGCCTACAAGGATTTGAAAACTGGCCTGGAAATATAAAAAGTGGCAAGCACATCTTCTTTCTCTGGTCAATTTAGGTTTAAAATGTCTTAAAAATAGGTTCTTTGATTGAACAACTTGAATCAGAAAGTTTAAGCTGAGATATCTGGGTAGTACCAATTGGTGGTAGTAGGTGCCTGCAAAGGCTATCCAGAAGTCCTAGGCACCCGGTAGCGCAGTTCAGTGTTCCTGAAGGAGTAATGTGGAGACATCCAGAGCAGGAGATGGAAAACCACAAGCACATGCAGTGGGAGGATGAATCTGGAGAGCAGGTGCCTCTGTCTCCATGAATTCAGAACAATGGGCAGTCTTCTGAGGGCAGTGACAACTGCTGTTCTTTAAGTAGTGTCTCTTATTTATTGTACTCCTTCAGGCAGCAGAGACTTGTCTCTAAGCCCTCTTCAGCTTGGAGGGGGGTTGCATGCAAACTCTAATTTTCCAGAAAAAGACCTTAATCAGAAAGCTCTAGGCAATACTGGGGTAGAGCTAGATTCCCTTCTTCTTATAGCAGATCTTCAGAGTAACTGCAAAGGAGTTTGACTTAATAAAAGACTTCAAGTTAAAAGCATTTTTGCTTTATGTTATAGCACTGAGATTTGAAATTTTTA